>NW_003546246.1:910662-933291 GCF_000090795.2 Amphimedon queenslandica | reverse complement strand
ACTACATAAGGCAATGTAACAGGGTCAAAAGCAAAGCAAGAATTGCATATAAAATCTGTAAAAAATATAAGCTTGCTTATTCAATGAAATTTCATGTGTTGAACCCAGGTTACATATTGCAAAAATGTAAAAATTGGTACAACCAAAACAAGAATAGGAACATTTTAAAATCGACTTGCTATTCCAAAAAAAATTACACTCTCAATCCGGACTTTAAAAAGGAAGCCTCTAGAGAGCGTTATCAAAGAAATCCAAACCTCCAAAAAAGAAAATCAAAGGAACGATATGAGCAAACTCCAGACCCACAAAGACAAAAATCTTCAAAACGGTATTATGAAAATAGAGATGCAATAATAAGTGCAACGAAGGATAAATTTTTGAGATTTCAACTTTCTGATAACAAAATAGATAAATTAAAGATAGCACTAAATAAAGAAAATAAGAGGCGTCTAAATAAAGATTATTACGAACGTAATTATGGTCAAATATTGTATAGATTGCTTTCCAATTACTCACTACCTGCACCAAATAGTGAAGCAAAGGAATATTATTTTACAAAAATTAAGGAAGCATTATATTACAGCTACAAAATAGAAGATGATTTATTGCCATCAAGTACGAAAGGTGTAGATTTTGAGAACACATCATATGACAGTAAATGTAATGCTGCATCAAGTATATTGTTAGAATCAGTTTTGAAAAACAGATCCCACAAAGTAGGCGTATTGATACATGCAGCAAATAGCATTAGAAAATTGAAGTTGAATAGCTTTAGTGACTTTAATGAGCAATGTCACACAAAAAACAGTGAGCTTTTATGAATCAGCATATTTGTATCCTAATGATAACTCTGATAGCCAATCAGATAGTCCAATTGCAATCGCTGTTGATACAAATGGCATTTGTTATGTAGCAGGGTGTGTAGATGTATCATGTATTGACAGAGCAGAAGAATGTTAGAATGTATACTAATAAGAGAAAACCTACCCTCAAATGGCAGTGTACAGACAGGTGCAAGCCTTTATTAGAGACTGACATTCGTTCTATTATTGAAGTTAGACGACATTTTGATGAACCTATTAAAGAATTGAGGAAACATTTAGATGCATGTGATAATTGTCCCAATAATCATTATACGTCAAGATCCCTGCATGTCGAAGAAATAGATCCAGTGCATGAACATGATTTTTGTGATAATGCAAATGTAATGATAATTGTTAAAAAAGATGAAAATAATGTTGAAAAATATTTTAAATATTCAGAAATTGTTTGTGAAAGGATAGGCCATCCTATTATGTGTAGTAATAAATATACTGAATGTAAAAGCATGCTACGTATTTTACGCAATGCATCTGTTCATTACCCTTTGTTAAGACGCCTTTTAAAACACTTTTATCTTGCTAGAAATGATCATATAACAATAGATATTATTGATTCTTCCCTTGCTGATGGTGATGTAGCACAATTGATCAATTTAAAAATTAATGAAGGCGATGAGACTGAATTTGATAATGTGTATTATGCTATTAATGATGGTGAAGAAGATGACCCTTTTAGAATACCAAGCTTAGATACTCTACTTTATTTTCAGTATTCAAATGCATATTAATGAATTGAAGAAAGCTTTCTTATCAGGCTGTCAATGCTTGTTGCTGTGACAGGCTTTTAAGAAAAAAGTTTGTCACTGAAGCTAAAAATTTAGATAGTGATGTTTGGAATATCCTATTGATTACATTAGGGAGAATGATCCTACGGCATTAAATAAAGTTATGTATACTTGTAATCTTTGTAAACCTATTATTAGTAAAAATGAAGTTCCAGCACGTTGTGTGCTCAATGTGTTAAAGAGTGAGCTACTACCCAAAGAATTGGAAAATTTGGATCCTTTGAGTTGCCAGTTAATACAGAGGGCCAAGTGTTTTCAAACAATAGTTAGGCTAGGCACACACACCTTAAAAGTGCCTACCTATAATTATTTGAAGGCTCTCAAAGGTGCAATGTTTTATTTGCCTCTTCCATTAAAGAAAACCATGGAAACTTTAAATGAGATTGGTATAGATTCTAACCATTTGCCAAATCCAGAACTTTATATAATTATTAATGGACAGCCTACTAAATCAAATAATGTCTGGCGTAGTTTAGTTAATGTAAATAAAATAAAAGCAGCACTAACAAAATTAAAAGAAATAAATTGGCTTTATAGAAACGTAGATGATGATGATTTAATTGATGAATCGTCGAAAAATGTTATACAAGTAGTGAGCAATACTACTTGTAAAATGCTTGAAAAAGCAAATAATCAAGATTTAGAGGGCCTTTCGGCAAATACGATTAGAAATCTTGATAGTAAAATTGCAATGAGATTTGATATCAGTCATTATAAATTAATGAATTTAAAAGAAGCGCCTATAGACAATAGGCAAGAGCATCTTGATTTTTTGTCCTTTCCTACTTCATTTTCAACTGGACAATATGGAGAGCATCATCCCAGACAAAGCTATCCAGCACAGGCATTATCATTTAGTGAATACATAAAATCAAAAATTAAAAAAAATTCCCAATTTCGTAGAAATCATTCATATTTTTTGCACTATTATGGATTAAAAATTAACAAGGCCTTAAAAACTGTCATATATAATTTATTGAAAACATCAAGGGGCAACGTTGGTCAAACTGTTGCTGAAATATTAGAAAAATTAAATGTGTTAGATGAAGAATTTGAGGGCAATTCAAGTACCATGTTGGCTCCATTACGGGGCACAAATCAATGTTGGTTCCGTGTGAAAGGTGAAGTCAAAACAATGATTGCTAAGTATGGCTCACCAATGCTTTTCTTTACATTAAGTTGTGCAGAATATGATTCAGCTGATATAGCGCAATATTTAACAAAAGTGAATAATGCTCCACAATCACATAGTATTTCTAGATGATGTACTGTGGACTCTGTTTCAGTACTGCGACAAATTTCATACAAATTGAAGGATTTCTTTAACACAGTCATTCTCCAGAGAGTTGTTCTAGGCAAAGTAGAGCAATATTATGTTAAAAAAGAATATCATATGCATGGAGCGCCTCATTATCACATCCTTCTATGGATTGAAAATGCTTCTGTTGTCAATATCGATCATCCAAAAGAAGTCTGTTCTTTCATACAAGATAGAATTACCTGTCATGTACAAGATTGTAATACGACGCCTGATTTACAGTTTTTGGTAACAAAATACCAAATGCACAAGTGCAGCAAATACTGCAAACGAAATATTAAAGTCAGTATGACCTATGTATCTAGATTCCAATTTGGTTTTCCTAGACCAGTACCAGATAGTATTTGCATCAATGATGTTGAAAAGATCAATGATGCAATAAAATATATTATCTCATTTCGTTTGAGATAATATGAGTCAACGACTACAATCCTTTACTGTTGAAATTGTGGCGTGCAAATATGAACTTGCAATACATAGCAGAGAGAAGTTTTTCCTTAACAGAGTATGTAACTGGATATGTCACTAAAGCAGAAAAGAATCATACACAGGACTTATGGGATGAAGTCAGCAGCTGTGGCAACATATACAGCAGGCTTTCGAAAATCGGACAAAAATTACTTTGAACTAAAGAAGTAGGACTATATGAAGCTAGCGATCTTCTCGGTGAAAGTTTATACAAAAAATCAGTAACTGTACAGTACTTTAAAGTGTACTTGCCTCATAAGAGGAGCAGAAAAATCAAAAACTATTCATATTTAATTAAAATGGATCAATCTTCAAAAGACATTTTTAATCCTAGCATAATTGAACACTTTCATCCAACATGAACAAATAACATGGAAGATATATCTCTTTACAAATTTGTTGCTAATTACAAATTTGATAAAATAGGAGAAAATGGAGAAAGAGAATACAAACTTTGATCAAAGCCAGTCCTTCCAAACCATAGGAAATTACATCCTTTGCAAGAAGCGGAAAGAGAATTTTTATTACTTGCAAATATTTCTATTTGTGCCTTTTAGAGACGAGAGCACACTCGTAATGGAAGAAGAAACAATGGAAGAAGCTTTTAGGCGTCACAGAGAAGCATTTATACGTCACATTGAAAATCTTTTCAAGAAACTACAGAAATTATTAGAAGCTGAACATAATTGGTAGGAAATAGTTGATGCAAGAAATAAAGCCGGTTTTACTGAAGAACTTCCTGATAACAAGGAAGATGAGCCTCAATTATTGGGTAAAATAATGGAAGCAGTAGCTCATGTTGCTGACATGCATATAAATGTACCTAATTTAACATTAGAGCAAAGAGAGGCAATGCTTAATGTAGATCAAAAAAGAATTTTTGATAAAATTAAAACTCATCTTTTAAGTCAAAAAGAACGTGGAGACTTATTAGAAAATGAATGTTCAAGACTACTTCTTAGATTAGATAATATCAAACCGCTAAGGATGTTTATTATTGGTGTAGGTGGAACTGGTAAATCGTTTTTGATAGTGGCAATAAAATGCCTAGTTGATGACATATGGCATCCAAAGAGTGGTGAAATTATGTGTGCTATAGTGGCACCAACAGGTGTAGCCGCATTTAATGTAGGCAGACTAACAATACATAGATTACTTCAGCTACCGATAGAGCATGAGGGAAAGAGCTTGATATTGGGCTTTAAGTAAAGAAGCTCAGAAAAGAATTAAAATGACACTTAAAAATTTAAAAATTATAATAGTAGACGAGGTATCTATGGTATCCAATCTAAATCTAGCATACATACACATGTGCTTAGAAGATATATTTTGAACTGATGAATGGTTTAGATCCAAAAATATTTTATTTGTAGGTGACCACTTATAATTGCCACCAGTTAATGGTAGGCCAGTATTTAACAAAATTAGCAACAAGCTAGTAGAAACTAAACTCAGAGTAGCAAATGCAGTTAACATATGGAAAGAAACAGTCGAATATGTTGAATTAACAATCAATGAGTGACAAAAATGTTAAATTTTCTTTATGATGCTTGATTCTGTTAGGCATGGCTGTCTGACTGATGAAACTATTGATATACTTAAGAGTCGCTTATTTAAGGTTTCGATACAAGAAAAATATAAGGAATTGGAAAGTGAAGGAACAAATCCTCCAATTTGCCTATTTTCTAAGGTAGACGCCTGCCAAAAAATCAATCAATTATTGTTAGAAAGTCTAGAAACTGAGAAAATAGAATTAGCATGTGTTGATGTTGTTGATGACAGTGGCAGCACAGCAAAATTTTACAAAAAACAAGAAAAAAATTAGAGGAACTAAAAGATCAACCAAGCAAAACAGCTGGTTTAGAAACTGTATTGTCTTTAGCAGTAGGCTGTATGCTAAGACGTAATATTGATGTGACAGTAGGATTAGTTAATGGTGCCATTGGTACAGTAATGGGTATTTATGCTATACGTATATCAATCAAATTTGATCATATTGATGTACTTTGTGACATAGAAAGGGTTACATCTAGATTTATGCTATCTAAGAATTTGTATATGTGACCATAATTGACAAAAGGGCCCTTATGGCGGATTTTAAAATTGATCGTTATAATGGAAAATATCAACCTGTGAGTGCTTTGTTAGACAATCGTTGTTTCTAAAAGTTTCATGGTAACTTTTTGCATCCTGTGGAGTAATTTTATGATAAATGGAGCTCAGGAAGTTGCATTTCTTAGGCTAGAAAGACAAATTTCACTACCCGCCATAAGGTACCTTTTGTCAATTATGGTCACATATACATAGGAAACAGTTTCCCCTTATGTTTTTTATGCTATTACTATACATAAATGTCAGGGCCTCTCACTAGATACAGCCATTATTGATTTATCTACTGATGTTTTTGGGGATGGTATGGCATATGTTGCATTGCCTCATGTACATACATTAAATGGATTACATTTATTATCATTTGATCCTCTCCTTGTTAAAGTCAGTTATCCGTGCATTAACAAAATTAACCGCCTCAGAAGTAAATTTCGGAATGACTTACCTCAAATCAAGAAAAGTAAAGGAAAGAAGAGAAAGATTCAAGTGACTGGTATGATTGATAATGGTGAAACTTGTAGTAAGAATGCCAAGGTGTCTGTTAGTCATGTACAAAGTACTAGTAACAGTACCATTAGTAGCAATAAACGTAACAGTACTGATTTACAAAAGTCTAATCGCCCCAAAAACAGTAAAATATGTGACGATAATGCTTTAAAAAAGCCATGCACCAAAAAAAGAAAAGTCGATGTAGACAGTAGTGCTGACAATAGTGCTTTGGCATTGCCTCGCTGAAAAAAAGATAATTAATTAATTGTTTCAATTTGAAAGACCTAAAAACCAAATTTAATGTCAAAGATGATGATAGTTGTAGTAGTCTGATTGTATCAATAAAACTCTCAAAGATTAAATGTAAACCAAAAGATGATAAAACCAAGTGTGTTGTAAAAAATGACCATTGTAGTAGTAGTCTGATTGTATCTATAAAACTGTCAAGCATTAAATTAAAGAAAAGTAATCCAAAAAAAGATGATGTCATCTTTACTTATGAAGAGCCTCCCAACCCAGATATTGTGAGGAGACAAAGGGATTATGTTTATTACCCCGGTAATGAAGAAGTTCAAAGGTGGTGTGAGATATTGAACCTTAAGTTTGTAACAGCTGCTAGAATCTTACCTGGCAGTCCAACGTGATGATGCATACCCTTTTGTTCTTTCTGATCATCCAGAATGTAATGATTAGTCTGTGGGATCATAACCCACCAGAGTTATGTGACGCCACGTAGTTTGAAGTAGCTATTACTTCTGAAGTTATAACTGTTAGAGAGACACAGTTAAACAAAAAAAGGAGAGGTTGAGACAAAGCTACTATGAAAATTATGAAAAAACTTGCAAAATCAGGAAAGTACCGGGCCACAAATAAACAAAAAATATCAAATCAGTATTCAAAACAACATTGTGCAACAAATAAGCAAAAAGTATTAGATTATTCTAAAAATATTCTAAAAAATATTGTGGCTGAAATAAACACAAAGTATTACATTATTCTAAAAAATATCATGCCTCTCAACGTAAAAAGAAATTAGAGGGATTTAAAGATAATTACATATCTAATCGGGAAGAGAGATTAGAGGCATTTAAAGGTAATAACATTGCTAATCGGAAAGAACGATTAGAGGCATTTAAAGATGATTATAATGCTAATCGTCAAGAGATGTTAGAAGGTTTTACGATAATGATGATTCCAATTTAGGACAGAGGATAAAATTATATACGAGTATTCCGCCTCTCAGTCAGCAAATAAAAGATAATACTAGAGAGAATTATCCTGCTGTGGCTAACACCAAAAATGACAAGCTAAGACAAAATTATAGAATAAAGCATAACTTAAGTCCACGAACAAGAACTAAGAGATCAAAATCATAGGAAAAATATTGCAAAAGACAAAAGTATTTGGAATATTATTTTAAAAAACTCTCTAATTAAGACAGAACAGAAGACCTAGATACAATGTAGCCATAATTAGACAAGAACTTGTAAGAATACAAGAGCAATTGAAAGTTGTTTTGCAGTCAGGTATTAATTTAATTGCATCTAAGAGACTTCTTACTGTATTATTAAATATATGGAGACATATTGCTGGAATGCTGCTTTCGGTAATTAAAAAAGTACATATATTGGCTATGTGGAATTCGGTGATTCATATCACATGGCCAGTTGTGAGCCACACTTTTACCAAGCATGCTATAAAGATGCTCCATCTACTGTCAATAATGATACTTTCATTGTAGACGATGATGATTTAGCGAAACTTATTTACGGTTGTTTTGATGATGATTATGAAATTTAAAGCAAAGATACAGATATAGAAATAGAAATATAGAATATGATAAAATTGTTACTGTAAAAGATAGTGACACAATAGACAGTGACAGTGGTAAAAGGGTTAAAAAAGGAACTGTTAAAATTGCATGTACTGATAATTTTAAACCACTGACAGATTTTGAAATCAAAGCATTCAAAGATTGAAATGAAGCATTCAGTACACCTAAGGAATTTTGAAAAATTTTGAGAGATGTAAATACAGGATGCCCAAATGAGCATGATCCATAAAAGATTGGTCATCAATTGACTTGTTATGAGGATGAGAGTACTTGTAAAAGCAAGCTAAGAGCTGATTCTCCTCACTTTCTAATACTACACACTTTTCTGTGTGATGTTGATGAAGCCAGAAATTACGATGAAGCTGTCAATCTAATAGATCAAGCTTTGAGTGAAGGAGATGTGGATGCTTTGATTAAAAGTACAACCAAGTCTGATCCAAACAACGAAAAGAGTGATGTCACCCATATTTTTTCATCTAGATATGACAAGAGTGATAGTGACACAAATTGAAGGGATCCAGACGAAGAAGTGAAACTACGTTAAAAAGTGTTAACGTATCAAGTTAAAGAAAATGTTAACCTGATAGCTGAGTTCCAAAAAAAATCAATGACCAAAACAACAATACTTGTTGTATCTGCAGGAGATTAATGAGATGTAGTAACCTTGCCAAAGTTTTTGATAAAGACAAAAAGTGAGGTTTGAAGAGCCTTCCTCACCGATTACAATCAAATTTTAGCGGCAAGCAACTTTTAATGTGTAAAACTTGCAAGCCTAGAATACATAGCAATAGAATTCCTAACAGATGTGCATTAAATGGTGTGCAAAGTCAGCCTTTGCCAGAGGAGCTTAAGGGCCTGGATACCTTTAGTACACAGTTACTTCAATTAGCGAAATGCTTCCAAACTGTTAGATTAAAAACTTACACTGCTAAAGTCCCAATATGGAACTCTTTAAAAGCATGCAAAAAAACAGTGATTTATCTCCAATTGCTAGTTGAAAAAACAATAAACACTTTAATTAAGCAGAAGAATTTGAACCAAAAAATCTGGCAACTCCAGAATTGCTTGCCATTTTAAACACTGAAGCTACAAAAACTAATACAATCAGGCATACTTTAGGCGATGTCAACAAAGTACAAGCTGCTTATAAGAAACTGAAAGACATCAAGTAGCTTTATGGAAATCTTGACAAATCTTTGGACAATGTAGCAAAAGGTCATCGAAACAGCCAACAGTGCTACCAATACTTTGGCAGAGGAAGCAAGCAATAAGGACACTTTAGGCTTCCAGTCTTACACGATTCAGAACATGAATTGCAAATTAAACAAAGGGAGCAACATCCTGCAATACAAGATGACGCATGTCAGGGAAGACCGACTCGATAACAGACAGATGCACTTGGATGTCATGTGCTTTCCCACTCTTTTTCTAACTGGGAGGTTTGGAGAGTATCATCCAAGACCAGTGAATCTAAATTTAGCCAAATACATAAAGTCTTGAATTTTGAGCGAAGAATCTCAATATTGAATGTGCCACTCTTACCTCTTTTACTATCTCAGACTGAAACAGATCAAGGAGTTGAAGGGTGGCATGTTCAAATTGCTCTATACAGTAAAAGGTCCATCTATGACTGCTGCACAGTTTGTAGACCCAGTCAAAACAAATGGAGAGCTTCTTGAAATCAGACACTGTACCATTATGAACACTGTTTGTGGCTCAAACCAATACTGGTACCTCAGAAGAAGTAGTGTACAATAGTGTCCTTTAATGTTTTACAGTTGTATTGGTTGTTGTGTCGGTATTATCTGAAATGTTTGATAGGCAATAGTAGCTGCAAAGGAGCATATTGATCTTGTCAGGCGGGAGAGACAATACTTCAGAGAAGTGTTGAAGAGGACTAAAGAGAGAAGTGTTGAAGAGGACTAAAGATGCCATCAAGAAGCTGGACCTAACCTTCAAAAGGTCAGTGAATCAAGTGAAGGTTGAAGTTCACTACAGCTTTGACAATGTACAAGAAGTAGGTCAGTTAGTATTCTTACACAAATTTGTCCTAAATTTAATATTTGCAGGTGCATTACCCCAATGATCCATTGCAGCCAGTTCCCATCTACTTCTCAACACCAAAAAAATGTGGTTTGTTTGGGACTTGTTGTGAAGCATTCCCTAGGCAGGTTACATACCTAGTGGATGAGGCAATTGACACAGGGAAGGGGGCTAATATGATCCATCTCAATGCCGACAACTGTACAGGTCAAAATAAGAATAATACTCTTATTCAATATTTAGCCTGGAGAGTACTAACACACAAATAAATATATCAAGATCTCCTTTCTGCCAGTTGGGCGTACTAAGTTCTCACCAGACTGGTGCTTTGGTTTCATCAAACAGCTTTTTAGGAAGACTAGAGTAGGTTGCTTGGAGGATATTGCTAAAGTTGACCCAAATTTCATAGCTTTCATTTGTAGCCTCATTAGAACTGATTCTTCCCAAACTGTTATTGTGATCTGCTGCTTAATATAATCACTGCATACTTTTGTCAATGTAAAAGAAACGTCTGTGTCTAGTATTGATGGTGTAAAGCCTAATATAGTATTAACAGACTCCTGTGTAACCAAACAACCTGTAGTAATAGTACATATGTAGTTGTTAATGGAATAGTAATTGAAATCAGAGTTTTCACTGACTTAGTAATGACAATAACCATGATTTATGTACAATGTACACAGTACCCATAATTACCCTATAGCAAAACATAGATTCCTTTAAAAGGTTTTTGTTTGCCTATCTCAATTAAGGCAAGTTGTAGAACTTGTCCTATTTTATATGTGCATGACCATCTTTGAACACATATCTCCAACAGCAATGTATTGAGCTACAACCTGACTATAGGTATCCTCTGTTAATGGAGCTAAAGTTAATTTATTTTCCCTTGCAGTATGACTTTGCCTTAAACAAACCCTAAATAACCTATCAGATAATACTCTTTCTGTCTCTTGAAAATGCCACGGTGCTGTTTGCTTACATTTCATGATACTTTGATGACCCACACTAACTTCCACGAATAATGATTCATTTCTTTTTGTAGCTTCAGCTTCAGGCTTGTTGTACAGTGGTATGCCTATGTCTGCTATGCATTGCTTTTTTGCTAGCAGTTGTTGTCTTGCCTCCTTTTGCACCGAGTCATCTAGTAAATCATGTAGCTTTTCGACGTGGTCTCCCATGAGATATCTTCCATCAGTGTCCACATTTACCTTTACCTTTTCCTTCATATCTTGATTATTCTTGTAGTTATTATTATCATTGCCATCGTGAATGTCATATTCAGCATCAAAACATCTCATGTTCTCCACCAAAGTTTGTTCCTTCCACTCGTTATTATCTTTCAACTCATCTGCCATACCTAGTATTTTTATGCTCTATCTAGCCCTTTGTAATGCATTGTCTAGAATATCCACTAGTTTGGTTTCTGATATTTCAGATAGTGAAAATGTGCGATAGGTGCTTGAACCATACTTCTGATCGCCAAAATTTTCCTATTGAGGAAATGTAATTTCATGTTCGGATTTGACATCTCAGACTGAAGCTGTTCTGGAATATAAAACTTGTGTAGGCGACATAACAGCCCGAGCATGTTAAAATTAATAATGGTAGAAAATGTACCATTTATGCTTGTCAGTGCACGGAACATTTGTTGACATGATTGTGATCCATACATCCATGGTACAAAACTTGAATTACTTTGTGTCTTAATTTTTAAAAATAAGAACCAGCCATAGTACAGCATGAGAATTAAGTTCTATGTACATGTATGCATTGCCAGTGATTAAAGTTTCAAGCAATGTAAATTCTTTTTCATTAAAACCCACTCCCTCCAGTACCTCAGAAAAAAACGGAGTACCAAATGTCCTCTATGCCTTGGTTTGGGCTCATTCCTTTGTCAAAGTTGCTATATATTGCTGCTTTTATAATTTAAGATATGCAGCTATATGTTGGTGAGGAAACTGAGCTTCAATGACTATTATCTGGTAACTGTATTGGAGTAGGAGCATCTCATAAATGTGACAAAAGTTGGGATGGCTCAATGAATTGTGATTGCTGCTTTTTGCTTTGTGAAACTGGTTAATATTGTTCAGGGCAAACTTTAGTGACAGGTAATTTTTGAGGTATTGGTACATGTATATCTGCTAGCTGTTAAAAATTTTGGCTAATAGGGAAGTTCATTGGCAGCTAATGAAAGTATGGCAAATTTTGTGGTAATGTTTTGATGCTACTTGCATAACGCTTCATATTAGGCATGCCTGCAGCATTGTTGGTTTCTTTTGTTAAGTATTTCACCCGACTGTCTTTTCTATCCTGATTTTTTTTTCTTGTTTGCAATTTAAAAGTGGCGTGTCCAGTTAGATATGAAGCAACTGTTTGATTTTTTGTTGATTGTGTAATTCTTTCCACAGTCACATCTTACAGATGCACATATCTTTGTATTATCTTAAAATTCAATTTTCCCTGTAATTGTGAAATGCTGGTTTTCAACCAGGTTCAAATTTTGTTTCCTTCCCCATTTCAGAACCTTTGACCTAATTTCATCGGTTGTGGCATTAATGCCAGGTGGTTTATAGTTTTCACTACTTGTGCTTTGTTTCGATTCACTTGAAACACTTCATGAAATATCAATTTAAATTTTTTATTGTTTTTGTAGAGCTTTTATTTAAACTTTACGTTTCTGAGGCTTATGAATTTGCTTCTCTTATGAAGCACTATTTTTTCAATATGGCCTGGTCAGAACACAAATGGCTCGTCATCTGATTGATCAGGCTCCATGCAGTCTGCAATTTTTTTCTATTTTTATTAATGTATTCTTCTATATGTGTTATTACATTTTTAGGACTCTCATCACTCACGTCCATTTCTGCAATGTAGCAACTTTTAAGGAAGGACTGGACAATGTAGCTAGGAAGTTTTGACTTGAGTACCTCCTTGACATCAGGTCTGTGAAGAAATGGTATTTTTAAAGGTAGTATTCCTATTCGTTACTTTTTGTCAGTACCTTCAGGGTTACATTTACATGTGCACTGGTTCTTGAGCCTTGTATCTGGAGGCGTGTCTTACATTATCATTTAAACCTTCCAGTGTCTCCAAGGGCATTAACAGGAATACCTCTAGCTTAGGAAAATTAATTCACAAAAATCCCTTAATTTCAAATTTTTCACAAAAATCTCTAGGTTGTACCAAAAATCCCAAGATTGTGTCATTATAATCATTGAAATTTTATTACTCATAACCAAAATATGTCCCCCAATCTCCAAATGGGGCAAAAATTCTGCAAATCTAGGGAAACACTGCCAATAATGGAGACACTGAAGCATTCAATCACATTGATGTTGGCATGTAAACCACCTATAGCTGCTGCAAACGGCTGTAAATCATTTGAGGTCAGTCTTGTCAGTTATTATAGTATATATTTGACTCATTGAATGTGTAGTATGGACCAAACATCCAAATAGTTTATTAAAAACAACTATTTATATACAAAACCAAAAGATCTAGAATTATCTAGAGTGTACGTATGTGTAGAATTGTCGAGAATGTTCTAGAGTGTACATGTACATGCTATTGCAGGCTAAACAATAATCAATCATCAATAATAATAAGTAATAATAATAATGAGTCAACAGTTGCAGCACGTCTTCCTTTGTAGCGGTTGGCTATTGGTATCGATTGGGTTGTCTGATGACGGTACGGTACAGGATCTTGTCATCACCTGGTGTTGTGGGCTTGATGATTGTTGAATGGTTGGAGGGTTGGATATAATATTCAGGTGGCTTTGATTACAGCCAATTTGCGATTGGTTTGATGTTTCAACTATATACGACATTGGGGTATTTCCTGGTTGAACCACTCTTCCTTGTACAGGCGTGTTCCCTAAAGTCAGCCATACTTCAGTACCAGGGTTGATTGATTCGGATGTAAACCTTGTTCTGTGACGTTTATCATAGTCTCTCCTTTGCCGTTCTTTGAACTGTTCATTGTCTTCACAGAATCTCTTTAAGAATGACCAATTTGGGCACAATGTATCCTGGGTTTGAGGGAGGTTGGATGTTATGGATCTTCCCATACACAACTCAGCAGGTGAGAGACTTCACCTGGGAAGGGTTTTGCATGGTAACTAAGGAGGGCCAATTAATGATCATCCGCTTTCTCAAGGATAGATTTCAATGTTTGTACAGTTCATTCTGCTTGACCATTGCTCTGAGGGTACTGTGGACTACTGGTAGTGTCAATGAAATCGTAGTCTTTTGCAAAGGTGGCAAACGCTTCTAATGAGTACTGAGGGCCGTTGTCACTAATGAGTTTCTGAGGGTTACCGTGTCTCGAGAAGACTGCCTTTACGGCATCTATCACACCTCGAAATGTGGTGGTTTTTAGTTCAACGTCAGGATAGTGGGAGAAATAATCTACTTCAACTAGGTAGCTGGACCCATTTAGCTGGAACAGATCAGATGCTGCCCTTTGCCATGGGTACTCTGGTAGTTGGCTTGCTATCATAGGTTGGATCAGTGGTTGCCTACTCTTCACACATATTGGACTGTTTTTGATGTAGTCCTTGATTTGTTGAGATATCTCAGGCCACCAAACAGAGATCTTTGCCCGAAGACGACATCTTTCAAGACCTTAATGGCCTTTGTGGATTTTGTTTAAAGTGGTTTTCTGGAGAGATTTGGGTACCACCATCTGGTTCCCACACATGAAGAGTATGTCTTTGAGAGTAAGTTCTCCTCGTATTTCCCAGTATGGCTTTAGGTGATTTTCTATTCCCTGTTTGGACGGCCAGCCTGATTGACAGCAATGGACAACCTTTGAGCAGATAGGGTCTTTCAACTGTTGTCCTTTATACATCTTTAACTTACTAGCAGGTAGATTATCAACAGTGACAGCAATGAGTAGCTCAGCTTCATCGATTAATCGTGTATCTGGTGTATTTAAATTCTGCGGTGCTTGAGACAATGTGTCTGCAGTATTGGGAAGATTGCTTGGGACGGAATAATTGAATCTGGTAAGTCGTAGCCGGAATCGGAGGATTTGAGCTGGGAGTTTATCTAAGTCTTTTACTCCAAATAGGGATACAAATGGTTTGTGGTCTGTTTTGATCAGAATACGTTTACCAAGGATATATGGAGAGAACTTCTCGCATGACCAGGTGATGGCCAGTCCCTCTTTTTCTATTTGTGCATACCATTTCTGTTTGATTTAGTCAGTGAGAGGCATATAAAACTGGTTTCCATTGTTGGTTTTTCTTTGCAAGAGGACCGCCCCTAGCCCATAGGAGGATGCATCAGCAGATATCTTAATATCGGCTTTCAAGTCGTACAGAGTTAGAATAGTTGGTTTGGTCAGTCCGCTTTGTTTCTTGAAAGGACTTTTCCTGGGAGAGGCCCCAATGCCAAGGTGTCTTGTTCGGTAGTAGCTCTCTGAGAGGCTGTGTTACTGTGGCGAGTTTACTGGAAAATTTCCACAATTGATTAGCCATCCACATGAACCTTCTCAACTTAGAGACATTAGTGGGCGAGTCCATGTTCTTGATTGCTATAGCCTTTTGGGGATCTGGACGTATATCCTGTTCATTTATGTGCCCAAGAAAAATAATGTTAGTTTTATTGAACTCACATTTTTCGGGATTCAATGTAACCCCTGCTTCTTGTAGTCTTTGTAGAACAGCACCAGTCAAGAGTTGTGCTCTTCCTCATCTTTTCCATAAATTAAGATGTCATCCATAAGACTCAGAACGCCCTTTAAGCCTCCCACAATGATGCTCATTCGCCTTTAAAAATGTTCTGGGGCACTGCAGATTCCAAATGGGAGTTTCCTGGAACAATATCTTCCGAACGGTGCCCGTGAGCAGTTGTGACTCCTCGGCTAATGGTATCAGCCAAAAGCCACTATTGGCATCCAGTTTTGAGAATATGCGGGCTCCTGTCATTGGGGCAACGGTTTCTTTAATCTTCAAAAGTGGGTGTTTCTCACGCATCACTCCTTCGTTGATTGCTTTCAGATCGACACAAATGCGGACGGATCCATTCTGCTTAGGATCATCGACCATTCCTGAACACCAACTCATGGGTGTGTCGACCTTTGTGATGATGCCCATTGCTTTCAGTGTGTCAAGTTTGGCTTGAACCTTTGCTCGGAGTGGTAACGGAACACGTTGTGGGGTAAAAATTGCATGGGGTAAAGCATCAGCTTTTAGTTGAATACAATATGGCTCTTAATAATTCCTCAATAGGCCTTGAAAATGTGTTGGAAATTTCCTCTGCACCCTTGCTCTGTTGTCAGCTGAGGACACAGTCGAATCCATGTATTTCACAAGGTTGAGAGCTCTCACTGCTGGCAGCCCCAATAGAGCACCACATAAACATCTTGTGTGGCTGTGGAGTCCTTATTAAGTAGGCGTGCCTTGAATTGGCCAAGTACTGTGAGCGGTGCTTGAGATGGTCCATACAAATGATTAGTGGTTGCCTTCAAATGAGGTTTCGTGATCAGTGTTTTGTAGGTATGATCGGAAATAGATGGTACTTCAGCTCACGTATCGATTTTGAAGGTTGTCTTTTTTCCACAGAGTGTAATCTCAGATGTCCAGCATGATCTGTGATTTTTAGAAACAGAAACAAGAAAGGCGGAGTCTAGAGTGCTAACATTACTGTGATTAGTTACTTCTGACACCGATTTTGAGAAGCACAACTAGCTAAAATGTCCCTTGTTATGGCAACGATGCCACACAGCCACTTTCGCTTGACATTGGTCTGTCTTATGATATCCTTTATCACATATACCTCAATTCTTTTGTTGCTGGAGAACTGGAGAGGAGTGGCCTTGCTAGGCTGTCGTTGACTACTAAAATGTTGGCTATTCTGCGGCTTTCTCTTTGAGGATTCACGGTTACTACGTACCTTGTCTAGATAAGTGGGTGTTTTAGATACCTGGGTGCCATTGATGAGTTGTTGTAGTTTATGTACCTCCTCAAGTTGACAGATTTTATTTTTAGCCTTGTCCAATGTCAGATCTGCTTCAGTCTGTAGCTGTTCAGATAGCACGGATTCCTACTACCAGGCAATCTCGAATTCTTTCTTCCTTGTCATTGAATTCGCAGTGTTCTGCCAGGGTATACAGCTGCATGACATAGGTTTCAGCTGATTTGTCATGTAACTAATTCCTGCGGTTAAATCGGGCTCTCTCAAAGATTATATTGCAATGTACTTTGAAGAAACAGTTGAATTTGCCCAGAATCCTTTGGAAGTCACGGCGATCTTTTGCAGTTGGGTTGTTTGAGTCAATTACAGAGTCGGCTTTTTCCCCCAGCAATACAATAGTGTACTGATCTGTTTGGCATTTGAGTCTTCTGATAGGCGAGAGGCAATGCAGAATTGTTCAAACCTACGCCTCCACCTGGGCCAATTGTCAGGTGTCTTGAAATTAAATGGGTCGGGGGTTTTTAGAGAAATGCCTTGCATAGTGCTATGGGTCGATCAACACTGCCACCGTGTAGTATGGATCAAACATCTGAATAGTTTATTAAAGAAAAACAACTGTTTATATACAAAAACCAAAGATCTAGAATTGTCTAGAGTGTACATATGTGTAGAATTTTCCAGAATGTTCAAGAGTGTACATGTACATGCTAGTGTAGGCTAAACAAGAATCATTAATAATAATAATAATGAGTCAACAGTTGCACCATAGAATGTAGTAAATACTTTGTTTCATTGTCACTATTAGTATGTACATGTGTCTAGACTTATAAAAGTGAGACTTCTAATAATGGCCAAGTAATAGAAGGATAGCCTGCAAGACATACATCATACACCATGTGTTACAGTAATAGTATTTATTGCTACAACCAATTCATTTTAGCTTTCTGTCAGGTCATAGTACTGCATGCATCAAACTGCTACATCCTACTAATTATTGTGATTTACTTGAGCAACACTGAATAGGTCTAATGATAGTGCTGATACTGGGGTGAAAAAGGAGAGACATGAAAATTAAATTGAAGTTTAGACTGACCAAAAGAAGAAATTGAGCTTGGAGTGCATAGTACAGTGACTGAGTCTGAGACAACACAGTAGAAAGGTCAAAGTGGCTGTTGCTTGCTGCTGGCTTCCTCTGATCCTAAAATCTCTGGACCAAAAATGATTAATACTAATAACACTACTTCAATTCATTATAATAAATTTGACCATAATTGACAAAAGTTACCTTATGGAGGATTTTATAATTTATTTATACAATGGAAAATATCAACCTGTGAGTGCTTAGTTGATAGTAACTTTTGCATCTCGTAAAGTAATTTTATGTGAAATGGAGCTCACGAAGTTGAATTTCTTTGGCTAAACAGAGAAATTTCACTACACGCCTTAAGGTACCTTTTGTCAATTATGGTCACAAATATTAATAATATTGATTTTTAATGGAATAATAGTATATTAAACATTTAAAAAGTAATTTTAATACCTATATTTGTTTGGATTTTTCCTGATATATTTCGATTTTTTTGCATTTCTCCTGATACATTTAGATTTCTCCTGATTTCTTCTGATTTATGTAGATTTCTTATAATTTTTTGAACTTCTTTGATTTTGTAAGGAATTCAAAGGATTTCACTTAGTGTGTAAGAGATTTCTCACGCGTTGCCAACCTCTCAACTCAGAATCAGCTCCACTGTCCCTTTATTAGCTAAAGTAACTTTGTGTTTGCTTGATCAACCCTGTATTTGCTCGAACGACTTGGTGTTGGTTAGAGCCTACCTTGTGTTAGCTCTATTTTGTTATAGCAACTCTGTGAAAGCTCTAAACACCATGTAGAAACTTTAAAGATAAAAGTTAAGCTTGTAGAATCTTGACATAAAATCATAATTATTATACATAAGCATTGGTGTGTTTGTCATTTTTATCTCTTTCACTCTAGGGAGAGGACCTGAATTTAAGGAAACAAAACTAAAGCAACACACTAAGGCACAAGAAAATCAAAGAAAAATCATAAAGTAAGTTTGAGAGAAAGTGAAACAATGAGAAGGTAAAGAAGTTGTACTGGTTATACTGTATAGGAGGGGCAGTATATTATTTGGTATTGTAGTAACTATGACTGTGAGAGAGTGTAATAGTAGAAACAAGATAGGACAGGCATTTAATTTTAGTGTACCATTTAAGAACATTCTAGATTATTCTTTTTTCATCTACTGGACTATTCCTTTGTTGTGTGGACTATTCTTTTTGTTTACTGGAACATTCTGGGCTAGAATGTTCCAGATTTGTACCTTGCTATAAATATATGATTTTTGCTAATAGTTGGTTCCTTGCTTGGTAAAAACATAATATTAAACCACTTACTTCTGGTGAACACTGTTGCATTTGGTGGCAGCGGTGCAGCAACTGGTAGCCTGCACTCAAATTATAATTCGTGTATATGTGTGATTGCTAAGGTCTGGAAAAGACTACAAGACTATGGCTGAACTACTGGATTTACTCAAACAATGGGAGCAACAACGAAAGGACAAGAAGGAATGATACGAAGAAGAAAAACGGCAAGCGGAAGAACGACGAATGGAGTAGTGGAGGCAAGAAATGGAACGCCGAGAAGAAGAACGGCAACAAGAAATGGAATGCTGAGAAAAAAGAATGGCGATGATATGAAGAGTTACGCCAGAAGGAATAAGATAGGAGACGAGAGCGAGAAGAGGACTGCCTACGTTACGAGGGACTGATAAGGAGCTTGACAGAAAAGAAGGATGTAGGGCCGGAGCCTCTGAAACTGAAAAAGTTAGGTAATCAGATGATATTGAAGCTTTTTTGACAGCTTATGAACGAGCTGTGGATGCCCACAATGTGGACCAGAAAGACTGGGCACCAATGCTAGCTCCACAACTAACTGGGAAGGCTCTCAAAGCTCATGTTGCAATGGCAAACGCAGACGCTAAGGATTATATGAAGGTTAATAAAGCTATCTTTCGGCACTATGACATTAATGAAGAAACCTACAAACGATTTTGCTCAGCCAACATAAAAAGAACAGAGGCACCGTTTGAGATGCTGACACAGATTACAGACCTTGCAGATAAGTGGCTGGTGTCATGCACAACTAGGGAGGAAGTTATTGACTGTGTTATATTGGAGCAGTTTGTGAATGTGTTACCAAAAGAAGCAAGGACATGGGTCAAAGAGCGTAAACCAAGTTCAAGCAAGGAAGCAGGTCGGTTAGCGGAAGACTTTCGACAAGCAACAAAGGACAAGTGGGAGGCAGCAATTGGGAGAAAGGTTGAGGAGAAAAGATGTCAAAATTGTAAGGTGGGTCACCTGGCTAAGGATTGCCGCCAATGGAAAGATCTAGACAAGAGTAGCAAAGAAGATAAAAACAAACCTCAGATTACATGCTACAATTGTAAAGCCAGAGGACATATAGCAAAGAACTGCCCAAAAGCAATGTTTTGTCGTTTACGAGAGGAGTCGTTAAATCAGAGATTACTATATGGACGAGTGGAGGGACGAGTCATGAAGGACATACAGTTGGACACCGGGTGTTCTCACACTGTGGTGAGGAGTGAACTGGTAGATAAACAGAAGTTTCAAGGAGACACTGTGTCAATTCATTTCGCTCATGGTGATATAGTTTCATACCCAGTAGCGGTTGTAGAGATAGATGTAGGTAGAAAGTTGCTTCAAGTGGAAGCAGCGGTGTCGGATACGTTACCGAGGTCAGTTCTATTGGGGACAGATGTGCCCGAGTTAAATAGCCTACACAGAGAGAAGAGAGGCGAGAGTGGATGTGCTGTCGTAACACGGAGCGGGGCTCGTAGACAGAAGAAAGAGGAAGAGGAGTTACAATGGAAAGAAAAGGAATCAGGAGCAAAAACGACAGTGGAAGTAGATGCTGAGGAGTCGGACACTGTGGAACTCACCCCAGCCATAGAAAATGGACGACAATTATCTAAAGGACCAGGGGACAAAGGAGGGCAAATGAAGCCAAGTAAGACGAGGAGGAACAGAAGGATGGCAGGAGGGGAGGAATAATTGCAGCTGGTTGGATGTGTTGGGCTGCAGTTTGCTGATGACATGTTTCTACAGGAGGGAAAACTAAGGAAAAAACAGACAAGGTCACAGAAGAGAGAAGAGCGGTATGAACATGCAAGAGAGAAGACTAAAGAGAGTGTTGTGTCACATATTATTGGAATGCGGGAGAGGATGCAAGCAGTGAGTGAACTGGTCAGGGAAAATGCGGAGAAGCAGCGGGCAAGGCAGAAGAGATGGTATGATGGGACAGCTGGGCAATGGGAGCTATCCCCAGAGGACAAGGTGTTGGTGCTACTGCCAGCTACAGGTGGTGAACTGCTGGCCCAATGGAGAGGACCGTATGAGATTGTTCGAAGAATCGGAAAAATGGACTACGAGGTGCAGATTTCAAAAAGAAAGATCTTTCACATCAATTTGTTAAGAGAGTGGCAGGAAGGCAAAGAGGTTGCTGACTATTATTGTGATGAAAAGACAGAGGATGGTAAGGAGAATGGCTTGTGTAAGGATGATGTGGATGAGTTGGCAGACTGGAACACTGGATGGGAGAGCTCACCATTGACAGTGGGTAATGCATTGTCAGAATGGCAGGGGGAGCAGTTGCAGAACCTTTGTGAGCAGCTTGGAGAGGTACTTAGTGGGAAACCGGGACATACGGGAATTGCTGAACATGGAGTAGTTACAGGGTCCTGTCGTCCAGTACGTCAGCCTCCATGTCAGATTCCATATGCTTATCATTCAGAAGTGGACATGGAGACCCAGGGCATGTTAGCAGAGGGAGTGGTGGAGCCATCGGGGAGTGATTGGGCATCTCCTGTGGTGATTGTCAGGGAGAGAGACAGCACTCTACGATTATGTGTGGATTATGGGAAACTCATTGCAGAGACTGAGATTGATGCCTATCCCATGCCGCGGATGGATGATGTTCTGGATCAGATGGGACAGGCTGGTTGCTTTTACATCTTTGGACCTTGCAAGAGGATATTGGCAGGTCTCTGTGGCGGAGGGGATTGTTATGGGACTGCCTTTGTAGGCTCCTTTGGACTTTGCCGGTTTGAGGTACCGCCTATTGACCTCAGTGGTGCTACGGCTGCTTTTCAGAGGCTTGTAAACCACATTGCAGGGGGATTGCGCGGTTTTGCTCATGCTTATCTGGATGGCCTTGTGGTGTTCTGTGCAACATGGGAGGACCATTTGGAGCAGTTGGCAATGGTACTAGGGCGATTGCAAGAGGCAGGACTTACAGTGAAACCATCCAAGTGTCAGTTTGCTGTGAAGGAATGAACTTATCTGGGTTATCCTATTGGAGGAGGAAAGGTAGCACAAGTCAAAGACAAATTGGAAGCGATTAAAGATTTTCCTTGGCCGGAATCAAAAACGCATGTACGGGGGCCGGGCCTTCTTAAGTCTCACAGGATATTACCTAAGGTTTATCCCCAAGTTTGCAACAATAGCAGTTCCACTAACAGAAGCTACAAGGAAGTCACAACCACAACAAGTCAAATGGACAAGTGAGTGTGAACAATCATTTAGGGCTCTGAAAGCTGCACTGACTTCGTCACCAGTTTTACGTAGTCCAGATTTTACCAGACCATTTGTACTGCAAACAGATGCGTCAGATTATGGAGTAGGGGCTGTTCTGAGTCAGTGTGATGATCAAGGATTTGACCATCCTGTATCATATTTCAGTCGA
>NW_003546246.1:905497-910616 GCF_000090795.2 Amphimedon queenslandica | reverse complement strand
CGAAAGTTATTGCCAAGGGAACAGCGTTATGCTACAGTAGAGAAAGAGAGTCTGGCTATTAAGTTGGCTACTGAAACATTTCAAGTGTATCTCCTGGGGTGAACTTTCACCATCCAGACAGATCATAGGGCCCTTCAATGGCTACAGAATTTGAAGAACTTAAATAGCCGACTGGCACGGTGGAGCTTGGCGTTACAACCTTTTCAATTCAGAATTGAACACTGCAAAGGACGGGAGAACGCAAATGCAGATGCCCTCTCAAGAATTGAGTCATGCTTCGCACTGAAGAAGCAGGGAGCAGTGTAATAGTTGAAACAAGATAGGACAGGCATTTACTTTTAGTGTACCATTTAAGAACATTCTAGATTATTCTTTTTCATTTACTGGACTATTCCTTTGTTGTGTGGACTATTCTTTTTGCTTACTGAAACATTCTGGGCTAGAATTTTCCAGATTTGTACCTTGTAATAAATATGTGTGAATTTTGTTAATAGTTAGTTCCTTGCTTGGTAAAAACATAATATTAAACCACTTACTTCTGGTGAACACTGTTACAGAGAGTCACTGAGACATTTGGGGTACTTGTGTTGATTTTACTGTGTAGAAATGAAGGTGCGTTTTTGTGTATAATAAATTTAGAGGTACATGTAATTTAGTACGACTATGAGTGAGTCACAAGGAGTCTTCCTTTTTCCTTTCCGTTTTTAAGTCTGTCTTTCTTTTTAACTCCACAGGCACACCTCATGGTCCTCCACTGGTTCCTCAAGACTTCTCACTTCATTCTCCATGTCTTGTTGTAAGTCAAATTTAATCATGTTTCAATCTTCACTTATTCCTGGTATTGGCTCAACCAAGTCTTATCAACATCTCCTGTCAACCCTGCTATCTCTTGGTTTACAACATTATTTTTAGCATCACTGTTGTAATCATCAATGTTAGTTTCATTTTTTATGGCAATTTCTGATAAGTTAATAATGATAATTATGATACTGTCTAGCTTGTAGTACTTTGGTTGTATTGTATAATGAACAATGTAAGTAAGCTTTGGTGCTAAGTAGGTGTCAAGTACGTTTCAAGTATTGATAGTGTGTTATTTGCATGATTTTCTTACTGCTGCACATTATCAAAGTACAATGGAACCTCTGTATAACAGTCACCATTGGGAACTAGTCTTTTGGCTGTTATACAGGGGTGGTCTTTATTGAGGGGTTACAGTTTAAAGTGTCTAACTTATGAGATATTTAACTGTGTTGCTTTCTTAAGTATCTTGATTTATTCCTCGATCAATAACAAGTACAAAGATCCTGCAGGTAGTATGTAAGAGGTAGCTGGGAAAATAACTGAAATACAGCAAGAAGAAAGGGCATGCTCAAGTTTTCAGCCATTTTATATAAATGGGTGGGGCTACATGTGACATTTTATGACGAAAACATCTGGTCTTGGTGATATGTGTGGCCACATGGCCGTTAAAGAGACTTTTCTCAATGCTTTATACTTTGTTGGGGACGTTTTGAGTGCTTTTTATACGCAATAGAGAGGTGGTCATTCTTAAGGGGTTGCCTTAAAAGGCAAGTACGTGTAGTTTGCATCTAGACCTGGACATTTGGCCGTTATATTATAGACGGCCATTACTCAGGGGTGGTCATTCAGCGAGGTTTTACTGTAGTTTTCTGGCTTGCCTAGCTTGTAGTGTTAGCTCTTTCACATACCTCCTCGTGTAGTAAGGTCAGCTTTTCTTGTTTTCTCAATTGTTATACTAAGGTATTGACTGTTTATCATTTCACTGTAACCATGGTAAGTTGCTAGGATACTGATGCCCCATTTATACCAGTTAGATGGACTGTTTCACATGCTCCTTGTACTGTAATGTCTTCACGATCTTCGGGCTTTTATCTCAGGAAATACAAGGAGTATAGCAGTGTCTTTAACATCAAATGATTGCTTATACTCCCTAATGTAGTGTAACTAATGTAATCAATGATCATTCAATAGTAATGATAACTCTTACACAACCTATTTATATAATGTATATGTATGATGTAATCATGATTAGTGTGATGTTATGCAATCATAAAGGTGTCAAATATTAGTAAGGTGTATGTATGAGAGTATGAGTTAGCTAATATGTTCATACTACATCCCCTTTTCTCTAAGCTGTAAGGCGATCTGGAGGATGAATCGGAGTACCGGTACGAGTACAAGTCAAAATCGGCTCGAAGGACATGTTAGATGGTAATGGTGTGTTTTGCCCAGCTGGGTTATGTAGAGATGAAATGTCTCAACAATTTCTCCTGGTAGTACCATTATTAGTTCTCACCTCATAAGATCTTGGTGTCTGTGAAAATGTTACAAATCTACCAGTAGTGTTTTGTGTTCCTCCTGGCCTGATGTATACATCAGTATTATCTGCAAGTGGAGGGAGAGGCCTTGTTCTGTAATGTAGATCGTAATTAATCTTTTGTTTCCTTTTGTATTCTGTATCTGCCTCTCTGAAACCATTTAAGTGAGACCATTGTGGCATGAGATTCTCTTGTAAAGAGGGTAAACTATTTCTTAACTTGCAACCCATTATTAGCTCTGCTGGGGACATATTGCACCATGGCGAAGGTGTCGATCTGTAATTGAGTAAAGCCATATGAACATCCTTTGAATCAGTTATCAATTGTTTCACTGTTCTCACTCCCCTCTCTGCAAGCCCATTGCTCTGAAGATCATAAGTGCTGCTAGTGATATGGCTAAAGTTGTAGGAATGCGAGAAATCACAGAAGTCTTGGGATGCTTATTGTCGGCCATTGTGACTCACTACAATTTTAGGAATTCGAAATTGTGAGAAAATTGATTTGAGTGCTGAGTTAACTGCTGTTGAAGTTGTAATGTGGCCCAACTTGATTAGTACTGGGTACCGAGAAAAATAGTCTACCACCAACAGATAGTTAATTATTTTGAAGATGAACAAATCTGTAGCCACACGCTGCCATGGATATAATGGTAGAGTAGTTGTAATTAAGGGTTCTCTTGCTGGAGGTGATTTCTTTATGCAGGTAACACATTGTTTTACTGTGTTCACAATGCTTTGTTGCATACCTAGCAGCTTGAGCTCTTGAACAGCATCTCAAGATGCCCTAATGACCCTCATAAATCTTTTCTAGAGCCTTGCGATGTAATGATTTAGGAATAAATATTCTTTTCCCTAGGAGGAGTATCCCATCACATACTGACAGTTCTCCTTGCTTGTTCCAGTAAGGGACAATTGTACTCTCGACCTTGTCATTCAAGGGCCATCTATTCTGACAGTAATTGACGACTGTTGAGCAGATTGAATTAGTGTGTTGCTCTTTGCGAATGTGTTCCAGTTTTGAACTGGAGACTTGTAAGGACTGCATGTCAGCCATGATCAATTCTTCAAACTCCTGCTGCTGAGTATCATCTTATAAAGGCAGTGGAGCTCGAGACAGTGTATTTGCAGTGTATAGGAGTTTCCCAGGGACATGTATAATTGAGTAGTCAAATCTTGTGAGACGTAAACGGAATCAGAAAACCCTGGGTTGTAGTTGATCTAACTCCTTGTAGCCGAGAAATGCTATCAGGGGTTTATTGTCAGTATCAATTGCAAATTTTAATCCCAATATGTACTTAGAGAATTTTTCACAAGCCCATGTTGAAGCCAAAGCTTCTTTTCGATTTGAGCATTGCGAGTCTCAACATCAGATAATGATCTGGAGGCAAATGCGACTGGCTTCCAGACCTCATCATGCTTCTGAAGGAGTACTGCTCCTAGTCCTAGCATAGACGCATCTGCAGAGACCTTAGTTTCAGCTTTTGAATTGTAATGTGCTAGAGATGAAGGCTTAAGTAGCCCTTCCTTTACAGCAAAAAATGCTTGTTCTTGAGCTTCACCCCATGACCAGCTGTTTTAAGTACTGAGTACTATCCTCAAATTGTGTGTGAAATCTGACAGTTTTGCGGAGAATTTCCCCAACTGGTTTACCATTCCCATGAAACGTAATTCAGTGATACTGGTTGGCAGTTCCATTCTCCTTATTGCATCGGTTTTCTCTGGGTCAGCATGGATCCCCTCTCCATCAATGGTGTGACCTAAAAACGAAATTTTATCTTTACCAAACTCACATTTATCCTTGTTGAGAGTGACTCCAGCTGTTCTGATTCGTTCTAACCATCTCATCAGTCTGGAATCATGCTCCCTTTTGTTACTTCCAAAGACCAGTACATCGTCCATGAGGCAGATTACCCCATCGAAACCCGAGAGTATGTGGCTCATTCATTTCTGGAAATGTTCCGCAGCACTCAAGATTCCGAATGGCAGTTTGTTAAAACAATATTAATGAAACGGTGTTATGAACGTTGTCAGTAGACGTGATTCTTCTGAGAGAAGTAATTGCCAGAATCCACTATTGGCATCGAGTTTTGTCAAAACCATGGCTCCTGATTGCTGTGCTAGGTCATCATCAACTTCAGGTAGTGGGAATACCTCTTGATGTACACTCTCATTCAGGCGTTTGAGATCTACGCAAATTCGAACCTTCCCAATTCTGTTTCGGATTGGTATCATACCAACACACAATAATGTTGGTTCCTCCACTATTGAGATTACTCTTATTGATTCCGTTGAGTTGAGTTCCTCCCTTACCATGTCTCGTAACGTTAATGGGATCTTCCTAGCTGTGAACAACAAATGAGGTTTAGCACCTGACTGTAGCTTGATTGTGCAAGGTTCACCAAGGTTACCCAGTCCCTTAGAGAGTAGGAAATTTAGAGTGGAATGTAAGAAATGAAATTTAGAGTGGAATGTATTCCTGAGATGGCAGTCTTCTTCTCCAATCATATATAAATTAAGACTGGCTAGCTTTAGAGCAGTGATTGCGGGGAAACCGAAAGGGATTTGACAACATTAATGATTTATCTGGTGTTGTAGTTCTTGAAGGAAAGTTTTCCTAAGAACTGTCCTATTACCGGGAGTGGTTGACCAGAAGGACCTCTGAGTGACTTCTGGGAAGGGATTAGAACTATAGATCCATTGCTGAAGCCTTTAAAAGTGTCTTGAGAGACAGCAGTAGCTCCTGCTCCAGTGTCCACTTTAAATGTCATTTGTTTTCCCTCT
>NW_003546246.1:895812-903644 GCF_000090795.2 Amphimedon queenslandica | reverse complement strand
CCCTTATACTAACCGATTATTCTCAATTTATGCTTGTATTCTTTCTTATCCTATTATTCCGGAAATTATTCGCGCATAATCCCCGCATCTCTAGTTGCCTCCCATGTCATTCCATTGCTTCTTGAAATCAGTGTCCAAAAATAGACTATCGAGATTCTGTTCACTGACATCTGACATTTGTCTTTTAGGAGTGTCTTTGCGATAGAAGCATTGTTGACTGTAGTGTCTTTTCTTGCGACAATTGTGACAGGTCGCATCCTTTGCTGCACCTTTTTGCTGTCCTGTATAAGCTTCTCTACCGTATCGCGTTCAATTTCTCTTGTGGCCCTGGGCCTGTCGTTCTTGCGATCGTCCTCCAGTCTTGGGCTTGCTTGGTTTGTTTCTTCTCTTGGCAGACATTGAGTCAAGCCCTGGTTTACTATCAGTGAGGTCCCAAGATTGATTTTTCATTGCCTCCTGCTGGCGAATCATCTTGGCCTTCTCTAGGTCTAGTGTCGCATCCAACTGCATATGCACTGACAGCTGCTGGTCTCGTATTCCAACAATAAGCCTGTCTCTTATCATCTCGTCTCTAAAGCCCTAATAGTTGCAGCTGTCTGCCAACCGATAGAGCTCCATTATAAACTGCTCCATAGTTTCCCCTTCCATCTGAGAGTCAAGGTTCAATCTAGCTCTTTCGTAGATTACATTGTGTCAAACTTGAAAAAACTCATTGAATTTTTGAAGGACTGTAACATAGACCTTTTTGTCACCGACTGAAATGTTTGTGGAGTCCAGGACTACATCTGCCTCCTCTTCCATACAGTATAGTAGAGTGTTAGTCTGCTTCTCCTCTGGGTCCTTCTCCAGACCAGAGGCTGCCCAGAATTGTTTGAACCTCTTGGACCAGCGAGGCCAATCATCAGGAGTCTTAAAATTAAAGGGATCTGGAGCTGGAAGACGGATTTCAGCCATAGCTGAGGTTGTCATCTGCGCTGCCACCATGTAGTATAACTATTGTAATCAATGATCATTCAATAATAATGATAACAACTCTTACGCAACCTATTTATATAATGTATATGTATGATGTAATCATGAGTAGTGTGATATAATGCAATCATAAAGGTATCAAATATTAATAAGGTGTGTGTAGGTATTAGAGTATGAGTTAGTTAATATATTCATACTGCACCTAAAATTAATATGTGCAAAATGCCTTTTTTTCATGAACAACGTGGAAGTTGACTTTCATGACTATAATTAATACTTTGTCAAAAGGTGCATTTTGTCAATTATGGTCGCATAATATACATAATATACCCAAATTTGTGTCATCAGTAGAAAACTAAGTTATTTAATTAGAGTTAAGAAAATTAGAGCCTGTGATCTTAAAGCTTGGAGCCTGTGATCACATTGGATCGCAAAATAATTTCTATTATGATCACACCAACTCTGTGGTTAGTGGTTTTTACTGAAATAAAGGGAAGCAAAAAACTTTAAAAGGGTGCTTTGGGAGGCCTCAGTAAAAGTTGTAATACATTTTATAGCAATGATGTTCATGAGAATTAGCTATATAGTGAATAATACCACTAGCCTCAGAGTAAGCTTGACTACTAAATGGATAAATACACTACTTATTAGTAGAATTAATAAAATTATTTGTAAAATTAATAAGTAGATACTAGTCTAAATTTAAGTTTACAAGAATAGAGCACAATGGTATCACAAAGTAGCATAATCTCAAAGAAGGAAGCGCTTAGTATTGACAGTAAACATAATTTGCGCATTACTTCTTAGCTTTAGATCAAAGGCCTGAAGCCACATTAGCTAAGGTGGATCTTGACTAAAGCCACTCCCCTGGTTGACAGAATGTAGTACAAAGAAATGGAATAAAAGCATAAAAAGAAGTGTGCTATTCTTGTTACTGCAACTATGTTTGAAATTAGAGCTGCTACTTTTGCTATTAACACCAATGAATCAGTGAGGAGCCTCTATGCTGCTTTAAACAACTTCTTTCCTTATTTTTGGAATTTCTATTTCTTCAATGTAGCTTTCTGCCAACCAATGGCTGTGGTACTTGTGTGGATGAAGATTTCTACGCCTACATTTAATCACAATTTAATGGTATTCATACTTTACTTCAAAGTAAGTGTGAACTAACGTGCAGGTTATGTATAGATTATAACATTTAACTGCACACTGATAATATCTTTTGATTGTGTTGTTCACGTATGTAGTGAGAGATATAACTACCAAAGTTTTAGTGGTATTGTTATTTTTAATTCTTATAATTTATATGATTAAAAGGCATAACTTTTTAAATATTATCATTACAAATCTGGTCCTTTTTCAGTGGCATTAATCTCAGTTACATGCGTACATTTTATACAATGCCTGTTATCATATCAAGTATAGACCTAAATATTTAAAGTTATTCATGCATAAAATAATGAAGCACAATAATTGTACCAACATCAGTGGTCATTCAAGAAGTTACAATTATCATTACTAATCTAATTTGTAATTGTTATTCCAATGAATTCAGAATAAGATTTTGCTTCACACAATATAGGTAATAAAGTGACACAAATAAGTGTAATATGAATTTATTCAACCATTGGTAGAGTTACTGTGCACAACATCAATTAAGTTCAGTACCACGCACAGGAAGTATACAGCTGTTTCTTAAATAAATAGGTTAAATTTGCAATTTCATGACATTTCAGCTTACAATATATCTAAGCGAGTTTTTGTAAAAGTCAATCTTGACCATAGCATTAGCTATAATTTGTAGAATCCAGTAAACAATGTGGTTAGTAAAATAGAGATGTCGCGGACCATTGGGGTCTGTAAAACAGACTGTAGGGACTCAAAAGCAGATGAAAGTTCTAGGACCAGAAAAGGACGGACTCAGACCCAGATAGAATAGATGGATGGATGGACAGATGCTGTCAATAGGACCATTATCATTCATAATGGTCTATGTACATGTCAGTTCTACACTAGGACAATAAATGTATGTATGCATTAAGTTTTAACATGACAGTTCAGCTGTATGAACTGTATCTTCATCAATGCAAATAAAACATTACCTACTCAGCAATCGCTTGATTCTGATTGGGCGAAGCCCACTAGTTCGAGTAGAGTATGTTTGTCTGTTTGTCTGTTTGTAAACGTTCGTCACCCCTATTTATTAGTATGAAAAATTTTCCTATTTTAATAACCTAATTTTAATCTTCTTTGCAAATGGGTGTGGTCACAGTGAAATAAAATGGAGCCAGCTATCAATTCTTCATTGTTCTTCATGTTCTTGACCTTATAAGTTACAAGTCACTCACTTGAGTCAGCAAGAATGCAAGAGAAGTCTTTACTACATTCCAAATACAGCAATAAAGATTAAGAAGGCAGATATGCCACAGTTGTGAGCTTCTAAAGCCTCCACAACAACTGACATAACCTATGACTGCAGTTACTGTCTCTGGCTTCCAACACAACTTTTTTGCTGCAGAATGTGATAAACTGATAAAGAAAATTTGTATTTCCAAGCATGATAACTTCATTACAAACTTACAAACTACTGTATTTACTCATGTACATGTACAATAATACATCTCTATACCATATTACCTTTAAAATATAGCGTGGCTAGGGGGCTGAGCCCTGTAATGTTTTACATTCGTCTAGTTAATTGATATTTTTAATCCATGCTTAGTTAGTCATACCTTTATAATTTTTTTACTAGTTGTGTAGGCCTAACTTTCATGAATAATTGTTATGCTATTTATACATTGATAAGTAACACTGTAGATGCTCTGTTATTAGTTTCAAATTATACTCCAAGTTCAATATCCTGAAATGAATGGTCCTAAAATATAAGAAAAGCCTTTGAAATAGATTTGTTGAATCTCTTGGCCATTAGGTAAGTGAGAATCTATGAATTAAAAATTATTATCCTATATAATGAATATGCATGTTATACAGTTACTTTGGGTACAATTATTTTCGTCATAATCGGGCTTGTAATTGCCACACTTCTCTTTTTAATGACGCTTTGCCATGCTCATAAATAAAACAATATTTCCAGTCATTTAAGTAAGGCTCCACAATGTCATTTACCATATCAAAAATATCGAGAGGCCAGAAATTTGTCCTTGCCATGTCATGCTTCTTCATAAAACTGTTCTCTTTCCAAAATATGCTTCATAACAAAATATGAACATAAAAGATCCAAAGTGTTTTTACAGTTATATACCTCCCGTAACTTCACATTATGTCGTACGCTGAAGCAAAATATTAGCCCTACTTTTATAACAGAAGCATCTATTTAGTCAAATCCAAAAAAAGTTCTGTTGGTTTCTTACCCTTGTTGTCTTGCCAATTTTGGGTAGTATTTCATGCAAGTGTCATATCAATGTGGCATTTCAGTTAAATCTTCATAATTGTTACAACCATTATGAAACGTAGAAATTATAACTTTTTCACTTTCAATGCTTTCCAATGATTCACTATAAGGGCAAGTAATCACTGGATGTCAGTTAACCACTATTTATATCACCAAGAAAATATGTATCTTGGCATGACTCAATTATCAAGATTGTCATTGTCATTATCAGTATCTTCTGGCCTCTGGTGAACAATGCTCCTCCACTGTACTTGTAATATGCTCCAGCTATTATGAATGAATTCATATTAAACATGCATACAAACATTGAAATTATGCATACGTTTTTTAAAGTATTGATTTGCAATGATATCTTTCTCTGCACTGAGCAGCTGTGATTGCTGCACTCTAATATCTGTTGTCTTGTAAGTATTATCAAAGAAAAATTATACGCCATCTCTGTAACAAATTGCACCTAAAACTATGAAGCATAAGAGTTACAAGTCATTGCCTCAGAGATTTTGAAGTTGTCTAAAGCCCAACATACATGGAGCAACATGTTGCATTCATCATGTTGCACACTATCGAACAAAAAGGAAAACATGTTGCTTGCTATTTTAATAATAACAATTATTATTATTACAATTATTATTAATAAAATGGGTAAGTTGTAGGCTCATGTGCAATTACTGTGGCTTTATTAGAAAAAAGACGTAAGCAAATGATAAAAAGGTCAAATCCAGATTAGGCTTGGACTAGACAGTGGATACTGAATGTACCTAACCATGACCTAATTTATCAGTTGAGATACTTGATCAAGAGACCAATCATAACACACTGATCTAGCAGCATTCAGCCAATTTCTATTAGAATTATGTTCTGACTAAATATCTAGATATTGCATTCCTTATGTGTTGCATATTTACCGTTGACTTTTTGTAGCAACATGTTGCTTGAAGTTGTAATTTTTCAACTTAAAGCAACTTTTTGCTTGGATGTTGCATTCAACAAATTTGCTATCTTACACGAGGCAACATGTTGAATACAACATGTTGCTTCTTTGTTGCATTGAACAAGTTGCCCCGTGTATGTTGGGCATAATAAAACAATTTCATGACAGTGAACAACCATTACAATACGATATACTTGGGAAACATTGATAATCTGGGCAGTACACTCCATTGGAATGCAGTAGGCAAACTAAGATTTGATAAATTTTTTACAATGACATCTGACATAATTATACTTTTTTATCTTACTCTGCACTAATAGGCACCACAGTCTATGAAATTGTTTCATCTGGGTACAATAAAAAACTAAATTAATATGCACATTCGTACATACCTGTATAATGCTTTAATTTGGCAGTTTTATTTTGGCGATTGGCAGTTTGCAAGCAGGATCGCCAATATTAAAAACCGCCAATCATTATTGCGCATGCCCAATAATGCATGCGTACACAAAAATTGCCAAATTAAAAACTGCCAATTAAAATTTTACAGCAAAATCGCTAAAAGAAAGCGCCGCCAAAATAAAGCTTTATATGGTGTCACTTCAGCATGTCTGTTGTCTGAAAAGTTATACTTCTCTTTATGTGGCCCTACCTTTTTCTTTAAGTACTTTGAAGAAACACTATTCAATCTGAACAAAAAACATTAATTCAAAGGAAATTGTGATTCATACTTAAGTGCTTGTTTTCTCAAAAAAATACCATGCAATAGAATGAAGCAAAAAAATTGACAGATCATGCAGCTTAATGAACTACAATAAAATTTCTTAATAGTGTGTGCACATTTAAGTTTAAAAAGAACTTACAATTAATATCCAATGGCTTCTGCCATGACTTGAACTTAACTTATGTCACAATCCTAAATGAAGGAATAGCTTACTCGAAAGCACCAGTAAACAGTATCATCTGCTTGATTAGCAAATAATTTGCAAAAGATTGTAGTCAGCTATACACAACAACTTTCTAAAAAGGTTTGCAGTTTCACAATGTGGTTTAATAATCATAATTCTACATTGAATTTCCTTATTCACACTTCTCTGGTGTTTGGTGTGTGAAGCTATAATGTAGCACATAATTATTTACCTGCATGTATTGGTCAATAATCAATAATCCCAACCAGAAATATCAACTTGCTTAGTCATGAGCCACTGGCCTTTGTATACTGTAGCAAAGTCATCCAGCTTCCCCAAAGTGTATGGACTTCAGGCTAAATACATGCCTGCATGAGAATAATAATACATGAAGAACAACATTTTAAATTTACATGGTTCATTCTTTTGCTCTGGCAAATCATGAACAGGAATCGCAAATATTTTTGTTAGGCCAGTATTTAAATTAGCTTTTCCTTTATCAGCTTTTTTCTTCATCAAGCTGACTGTTATACAATGAAAGAGGGCCAGATAATGTTATTAATAGAGAGATGAATGAAATACTAACATGTCACTTTTAAACTGCTTAACTGATGTTGTCTACCTAATAGATGCATTTCATTGTTTTACAGACCAAAAATTCTAACCTTTTACTCACAGCAATAGAAACTGTATTTATGCATACTTTTTTCTTCATGCCTTGTTCACCAAATTTCTTTTTATGTTTGTAATATACATATTCTCCACAATGAACACTTTGGCAACCTTCATACTGCTTGCATCTGCTGAATAAATGCAGTACCCAGTAAATAAATTTTAAATATAATTTTAAATCGCATCTTATTAAGATCTGACAAATGATTATACATGATGGTTTAATTTTCAGTAAAGATCTAGCACATGATTTTACTTAATTATAGCAAGATCTTACGTAGATATGTACTGTCTTTGATGATTAGGCATGGCTTTAAATCATCAAGCATGGTCATAAGTGATCAGGCATGGCCTAAAATCATCAAGCATGGTCTAAAATGATCAGGCATGGCCTTATTGTTGACAAATACGACAGAAATGCAGCATAATATTTAACAATAACTACAATAAGGATAATAACAAAACACAAATGATAACACATTTCAATTACATGATAAATAAAACATATTAAACAATTAAAGTGTAACTGACATGATTTTTTGGGGTATTTTTTTATTGACCTAACATGATCATATGATCATAAAAATGCTATATGGTAAGTTTTATTGTCTGGAGAAAATTATTCACTGAGATATGAGCCTTCAAAGTTGCTCATTTTGCTTCCTGCCATTTTACATCCTGTCAGGGTGTGTGGCGAAACGTGATGTCATACAAGGCCTATGGTTGACTTTTACCATTGACTGCAATGTAACTTTAGTAGATAATATCTCTGTTACATTTCATTTTATACCTTGTATCTTTAATCCTGTGGTAAAAGTGATTGCTTGTGCTTATAATTCATAATAGTTAGAGGACATCTGAGTCATTATGGCTGGTATAGCTTGCAGCTCATAGCCTACCTTTGACAATTCATAACGAAGCTGTTCTTGTGTGGTTC
>NW_003546246.1:890655-895802 GCF_000090795.2 Amphimedon queenslandica | reverse complement strand
CTTTGACAATTCATAAGGAAGCTGTTCTTGTGTGGTTCATCAAATTTCATGTACTTATTTTCTTTACCANGCTTTAGAACACAAGAATGAACTATCAAGTATACAAAATACACAAGAACAGCTTCATTATGGATTGTCAAAAGTAGGCTATGAGCTGCAAGCTATACCAGCCATAATGACTCAAATGTCCTCTGACTATTATGAATTATAAGCTCAAGCTATCACTTTTACCACAGGATTAAAGCTACAAGGTATAAAACGAAATCTAACAGAGATATTATCTACTAAAGTTACATTGCAGTCAATGGTAAAAGTCAACCATAAGCCTTGTATGGCATCACATTTAGCCACGCCCCCTGAAAGGATGTAAAATGGCAGGAAGCAAAATGAGCAAATTTGAAGGCTCATATCTCAGTGAATAATTTTTTCCAGACAATAAAACTTTCCATATAGCATTTTTATGATCATATGATCATGTTAGGTCAATAAAAAAATACCCCAAAAAATCATGTCAGTTACACTTTAAGTGAATAAAAGCTAACAAGAAAGATAAAAGTTACTGTAACAATTCTTGGTGTATGCCATTATAGTTCTTTATTATTAAGACACGTGCCTAATGTTCAATGACCAAAAAGTATGCATATGTTCCATGTCATTACCATACTAAAACCTGACTTGTTTGCAAGTTTATGCTTCAATTATGTGTCAACTATTACAATGTTTGCATATTCATCATCAAAATACATATAGGCATGCATAATTTTGGAATATTTCACCAATCAACCACAACATACTTTGGGTAAAGAAATCCAGCCATACATTATGTGCAATTTCAGTAATCCTGGCTATAAGTTTGCTAGCAATATTCAATGACAAGACTTGAAAACATTCATACAAAACCATTGTATGAAATAATAACAGCAACATGTAGATTTTACGTCATACAAAATTAACATGTCAAAAGCCAAAAAATATACATGTACATAATAAAACATCAATTCCACGCAAGACAGAATTCGCTAAAAATATAAAGAACTGGATTTAACATCAATTTCAGTTAATACAGAATGAGCTGTTAATATTGAAACTACAAATAAAACTTTAATTCCATTCATGACGGAATTAAGGTCTTAAAAGGAAAATATATAATGAACGTGGATTTAACATGAATTCCTTTTGAGACAAAATCAGCTGTTAAAACCAAAATAAGAATAATAAAACTGAATTTAACATCAGTTTTATTCAAGACGAAATTAGCTGTAATAACCAAAACTATAAATAATGAAAATGAATTTTACGTCAATTCCATTCAGGACAGAATTAGCTGTTACAACCTAAAACTGCATTTCACATCAATTCCATGAGACAGATTAGCTAGCGTTAAAACTAAAATATAAAATTGTAAACTAACATTAACATCAATTCCATTCATGACAGTTAACTTTTGAAAGATGGATTTAATGCTAAATGCGCATGCGGCAAAATTTAATTTTTGAGTTAGCAATAATCCTACAAAACATTTTAATAGTGAACAATTCTTTTTTGTTCAACATGTGTTTTTCTTTTAGCATAAATGCCTTTTTGGTTACATCTACTTTGAATCGCTGATCACTGCTTTATAAATATTTTGACACTATAATTTTCGACAAGACACTATGTATACCATTAACAATATGCAATTTTTAATATTACTTTACTTTCTGATAGTTCAACTCATGATTGAAGGATAGCTTTGTACTTTTACCTGTTACATTTTTGTAGCAACAAGTGGCCACCTCTTCAGTACCAAAGCGTCAATAAGAGAAAGTGCAAATTTATTTATGTTTTGTGCACTTACTTTAAGATTGATTTCATTATCTTAATAATTCAATTCTAATCATTAATGTGTCGCTACATGTATCTTACGGTTACAAGCTTTGAGATCAATTCCTTTAGAGCACTATTAGTGCAAGCTAAAAATAATAAAATGAAGTATGAAAAGTTTGAACTCAAACGTGACTTTTTTCTATGCTGAACAAATGTATCCAGTTCCATATCATGGCAAGGTTTCATGCATCACATATTTGGCCCGTATTTACTCAAAATATTGCAATTTATGGCAAAATTTTTACCATGAAATTGTTAAAAATATAACTCAGGTCACTTGATAGACCACGTTGGCCTTTAAATTTTCTCATTTAACAGGTTGTATTCCTTCTTCTCTGGTTTAAATCTTACCTAATCAGTGCTATTTGTTCCTCTTTTAGCATGCATGGACAGGCTAATGTGAGTATTAGATGACCCCTCGCAACATCAGCCATTGTTGCCTGCTGATTTTTTATGGGAGATCTCAGTCCTCACACGAAGTGAGTTTGAGTCTCACTTGCAGACCATTGTTCATGCCTTGACCTTATATTGGCTTTGCCAAGGGTCTGAAAGTGCATTCACTTCTAATGGTGTGGGACTGGGGGTGACCATATGATATCCAGCAGGGCCTTCGGCATTATGCCGATGTAGCTTCATTAACATTAGTTCTTCCGTTGGCTCCGCCTAGTAACCTTCTGTTAATCTTTTTTTTTGTTAGACAAGACCTTTTTAATCGGCTCCGTCTTTCAGGTCCTTTATCTATATCCCACCTGGTGGTGATAATGAAACCCTAATGGGGTTAATGATGACAGTAACATTCGGTATCACATACCTTGTGTTATTGTTCCACTGGTCGCTTTACAGGTACCTTTGATAGACTGGAAAGGAGACTGTCATAACCTCCATCTTCCTCAAACCAGGAACTTTCATGATTATCTCAAGAGGAGATTGCTTTTCCTCCAGATAATGTGGTTTTCTTCTTAAATACCACTTTCAATAAGTGCCTCTCTCCACCTAAGAGGAAGCTTCGTAGCAGATTATATCGAAGAGCAATTATACCTGTCCTTCATTCTCCCTCTATGGGCAAAAGGATATTACTAGTGTCCTGGGCAACAAGTTCCCAGCCCAGATGAATTAGTGCCTCTCAAAGATTCAATTGTCAGTACTATCAAGCTCAGAACCCCTTATCCGATTATGGTCCGAGATCTCTCATCAAGGATTCACAGGTGAACCTGGTGAGCTGATACCAGTTCAGTCGGTATTAGAGGTGTGCCATTAGACACTAGCTCTAGTGGGAAATGCCTCCTTATATTAATGAGGCGAGGTGTAGCATCATAATCGACAGGGTGAAATACAAGCGCCCCAGTCTGGCTGCTTTTCTACAAGATATATGTAAGGAGGACTTTGCATAGCCAACTCGAGAGTTCTTTCGACCTAAGGTGAAGAGAGGTATACATGAGAGGGCTCAGACGATCAAGGCTTGCAACAACTCCTTAGGTAGCCTGGATCCTAAATCACAGAAGCGTTTTTTTGAGGAAAGGCTTGAGTGCAGCACATCAAGTTTTGCAAGACCACAGCCATACACAAATTGGAGGAGTCTTTCAACCTCAGACCACAAATAGTAAGTTCAGTCAGCCCAAACAACTGCTACGAAGAAGGAAACTTAAAACCATAGTCCATCCAACTAGATGGTGGTCGCCTCGTTAGTTATTTTTCAACCTGGAGGCAAGTAACATCCAATCAATGGTTTCTCCAGACTGTAAAGTGTTACCACCTAGATTTTCAGTGGTACCTCCAGACAACGTCCACTCAAATTTTTTAACAGGAGTGCCTGAAGCTTAACACCCAGGTGGAGCAGCTACTTCAGAAAGGGGCCAAAGAGAAAAACAGGACATTTTAGTGTTTTTCAGCAAAATGTTTCTAGTCTCCAAGAAGGTTGGGAGATGGCGTCCAGTTATGAATTTGAAGAGCCTTAACCGCTTTATATCAGTAAAGCCTTTCAAAATGGAGAACATTCTCAGCCTACGTGGTACCCTGAGGGAGGAAAATTTTATTGTGAAACTTGATTTGAAAGACACTATAAAATGGTTCCTATCTATTCAGACCACAAACAATTTCTGAGGTTCACTTCACAAGGAAAGCCATTCCAGTTCAGGACACTTCCTTTCGGCGTAGCCACAGCTCCAAAGGTTTTCACTAAGCTCCTAAAACCGGTGGCTGCTACTCTCACAGCATCTGTCATTCGACTTATAGTCTATATAGACGAAATTTTATCATGGGCAGCTCCCCTGCAGAGACAACAGAGAATGTACAGAGTACAATCCATCAGTTGGAAAGCCTGGGTTTCATTATATATTGGAACAAGATTGTACCTAGACCAAGTGAAACAATGGAATTTCTTGTGTTGCAGGTAGATTCAACCTCACTCACTCTCAGTGACACAGAATACAAGCTATCAAAAATTGCAAACGAATGTCAGCACTTTGTTCACAAGGACACAGTGTCAGGGAGGGACCTCGCTTACTTATTGGGTCTCCTGACATCTGTAAATACAGCAGTCATTCCAGGCACTCTTTATTACCGGGAACTACAACGATTGAAGCATCAGATAATTAGTCTATTGGGGAAAACTAATCGTTGCCATCCATCTTATTCATTTCCTTGTGAGTGGAATGTGACACATAGCGACAACCATTGGTCAAATGAGAACACTATGCTCACCTATCTTGAAACAATCATAATCCCTTATGTGGAGTCGGTTCGAGAGCGCCTAGGTCTTGATGAAAATCAATCTGCTTCAGCCATTTATGTTCATTTTAAAGCCAACTTACTGAGAAGGTATCCAAAGTGCTAGAGGATCACAACATTCACACTGTTCTTGTCCCACCATCATGTACAGATTGCCTTCAGCCTTTGCATATTTTGGTGAATAAATCAGTGAAATCCTTTCTTAAGTCAGAGTTTAGGAAGTGGTACTCAGATGAAGTTGTGCAACAATTGTCTGTTGTTAATGGTGATTTCGACTCTATTGATCCCATTGACCTTTCCACTGCAAGAATGAAGTGTGTCAGTGCCCGATGGATTGTGCGAATGTCTGAGTATTTGCAGAGCTGTCCTGATATTATTGCGAATGGTTTCAAGGCTATTGGTAAATCTATTGACGCTGGCAAGCCAATTTTAGATGACGACGGAGATTTTGAAAGTGCTGATTCTCATAATGGCAGTGATGATGAGAGTTGTGACTCTGTAAGTGCCTACTTTAGTAGTGCTGATGAAGACCAATAAGTAACTGCAATCAACTG
>NW_003546246.1:866364-889955 GCF_000090795.2 Amphimedon queenslandica | reverse complement strand
ATTTCTTGGAAATCGTAAAAGTTTAGTTTCACAACAATTTTCTAAATCAAAAATTTATACTAATACTAATATCCGGATAGACGGTACACAGGTAGTACAGGTAAATTTCAAATTTAATTTGTATAGTTCATTTTTAATTGTAGATTAATGAAGAAGTACAAACATGGAAAAGGAAGGTTTCATCTGGGCAATCAACCATTCAGAGGAGGAGGGATTAAATACAAGCTCAATTGTTTCTGACAGGCATAGCCAGATAGTTAACTAAAAGAATGAGAGAAGAGGTACGAGAAATAAAACACAAGTTTGATGCATGACATATTGCGAAAGGTTTGTTTAGCATAAATAAATGACAATGCAACTCTACATAGGATTAAAGAAGAAACTAGATAAGTTATCTGAAGAAAAAGAGTGAAATTGTAAGAGAGGGGGCCCAAAGCAAGGTTAAGCATTAATATCGGTCAATCATGTGTACTGCAGGAGATAACCAAGACCTGATTTATGAGAAATGGTTGTCAGTGTATAATCACTTACATAATGTGCATAGAGGACATAGTAAACTGTTCAAGCACTCTCAACGTGGCAGATTGAGAAAAAGAAAGTGGCTTAAGAAACCACACATAAAATAGCATAATTGATAATTTACATTTATTCCTTTCCTTTAATAGGTACCAATATCAGCAGCAAATTAATTAGCAACATTAATAAAAAACCAATAGCTATTAAAAAGCATTATTAAGGGCTCTAATTCTTACAAAACATCACAACTAGAGGCATTTCTCAGTGTGGTAAACTATTTTGCCCCATAGTGTACTGCTTTTATTATTTGAAGAAATGATATCAAGTTTAGCAACAAATTAACTTGCAGTAAATATTACACACACGCAGTTTGCAAATATCTGCACTTCATTTCTATCACTCTATACTATCATAAGAATAATTGATCTATGGTCGACAAAGACATCATTGTTAGATCTGATCAAGGAAGTTCAGGAAATTTGATGTCGTTTTAAGCAGTTACATCAGAATGTCACATTTCAGATCAGTGAAAAAACGGGTATCAACTGGTACAATTTCATACGTGACGTTTAGGCTCAATAATTCATTGATCATCCTGTTGAAATTGGTGGCCCTGGTATAGATGCTGAGATCGATGAATCAAAGTTTGGACCAAGGACGTACAATAGGAGTCGTTTAGTTGAAGGTCATTGGGTACTTGAAGGAACAGAAATGGCCTTGATAGGTTACTCAGATGGAACTATACCCATCGTACTGTCCACCACTACTAACATTTTGTTGACCCGGTCACAGGAGCATATCTAGTCTGTGCAAAGGAAAGATGAGAAAAACTCAAACAATGCATTCTCAACTGTTCCATACATACCTGCCTGAATTTGTGAGAATGAAATTGGACAGTCCCCACCAAAATGCATTGAACAATATCATTTCTTGTATAGTAGAACAGTACCCACTGATCGTACCTACAAACTATAATAGTATAATAATTACACAAGCAGTAAATGTATGATATAATTACATTTTCCAGCTGTTTTGACACACAAGTAATTGGTTTTCAGGGTCCTATCTCTTGCTCCCTCTGCTTTTTATCGCTTGCATTCTCTAGTTTCTAGCTGTTGCTGTTTTCATAAAAATAAAATTTTGTCGACCATTTTGTGACAACACCTACCGGCACATGTCACTGTTGAACCAGCAGTGCATGACCACTGGCCATGCATCATTATGAATTTTAATGAGGTAGTACCCTTTCCTCAGTATAACCCAAAAAGGAACTACGGAAGCTTAAAGGTAAGTGTATATGATTGAAAATGTTCAAATATATTCGAAATTATAAATAATTTTTAAAGTATGTACAGCCAGCCAACTGTCAACAACCAGTTTAGAGTTGAGCTGTTGCTTTAATCTGTGTGCCTATAAGGATATACAACTGACTAGGAAGCTACTTCAATATAGGTATAATAGCAAGAATGGCTGTTATTTGAGGTGCAAAAGATTGTCACACTAGCAAGCTGCGTAGACAATAGTAGGTTAAGATGTGTTTCATTGTAGCTTACCTTCTTTACTGTACTTTGTCAATCTTTATAGTTATAAACAGATAAATGGCAGTCTAGTACAAGTATGACTTTTTATTTAAGGTTGCTGGTACAATAACAAGTTGTATAGACGAAAAGTAAGTACATGTATGTGTGTTATTGTAGCTAACCTTTCTTCATCATACTTTGTTGTTCTTTATAGTTATAAACAGATAAATGACAGTCTAGTACAACTATAATTTTTTTATCCATTGATGCTGGTACAGTAGCAAGCTGTATAGACCACAAGAAGTACATGTATGTGTTATTGTAGTTTACCTTTCTTTATTGCACTTTGTGGTTCTTTGTAGTTATAAATATATAAATGGCAGTCTAGTACAACTATAATTTTTTAATTCAATGATGCTGGTACAATAGCAGCTGTATTGATAAAAGTCAGTACATGTATGTGTGTTATTGTAGCTAACCTTTCTTTATTATAGTTTGTTGTTCTTTATAGTTATAGACAGATAAATGGCAGTTTCGTGCAAGTATGACTTTTATTCAATGATGCTGTTACAATAGCAGTGTACAGATAAAAGTAAGTACTTGTATGTGTGTTATTGTTGCTAACCATTCTTGACTATACTTTGTTCTTTATATTTATGCACAGAAAAATGGCAGTCGAATACAAGTATGACTTTTTAATTCAATAATGCTGGTACAATAGCAGCTGTATAGATATAAGCAAGTACATGTATGTGTGTTACTGTAGGTTACCTTTCTTTATCACACATTGTTCTTTATACAAATGTGATTTTTTTTAATCAATAATCCTTGCACAATAACAAGCTGTATAGACCACAAGTAGGTACATGTATGTGCGTTATTGTAGCTTACCTTTCTTTATTACACTTCGTTGTTCTTTATTGTTATAAACAGATAAATGGCAGTCTAGTACAAGTATGATTTATTAATTGATGCTGGTACAATAGCAGCTGTATAGATAAAAGTAAGTACATGTATGTGCATTATTGTAGCTTACCTTTCTTTATTACACATTGTTGTTCTTTATAGGTATAAACAGAGAAATGGCTGTCTAGTACAAGTATGATTTTTTATTCAATTTTGCTGGCACAATAGCAGCTGTATAGATAAAGGTAAGTACATGTATGTGTGTTATTGTGGCTTACTTTTCTTTATTACACTTTGATGTTCTTTATAGTTATGAACAGATAAATAGCAGTGTAGTACAAGCATGATTTTTCTATTAAATGATACTGGTACAATTGCAGCTGTATAGATAAATGTAAGTACATTTGTGTGTTATTGTGGCTTACCTTTGTTATAGTTTGTTGTACTTTATACCTAATAAAGATAAAAGGGAGCTATTGCTGGTGTGATTGATTGCACACTGAGCCATTTTGACTAGAAATGAGAATTGGTTAGTGTTAATGTGTGTATCGTTTTATATGTACGTGTAACTTACCATTAGTGAGTAGTATCCTGTAGAGAATGTGAATAAAGTTAGTGTTAGAGAAGAAGTTCCATGGGTACGTGTAGTGACCATACTGTATGGGAGAGACAATGTACATGTATTAATGTATGTATAGTTTTTTTTGAGCTTCATGAGCTGACTATTAATTATAATAAAAATACAGAGTATACATGTACTTATGTGTGTCTGAGATAAAAATTCAAATGTTATACAAGACATACAGTAGAAGACAAAATAAAGTTCACGTTTTAGCACTGTAGAACGATGGTACAACAACACCGTTCGTACCGTTTTCATTTTTGTACCGTTTTTAAAAAACTGAAATAAAACAATTGCAATAATTTAGGGCGTGGCAATGCGGAAGAGTAGGTGTGGTTTGTAAAAAAAATCATATTTGTTTTGGTTTGTTCTTGGTTCTATTTCAGCCAGTTTGGTCATTTATTAGTTGTTGCTGTATAGTAGAAGCCTCCTGTCATCTTCTGGTAAGAATACTATACTCTATAACACTGTATTTTCACCGTAGGTTGCAATTTGTACCAGTATAAAGAATGAAGAAGAAAATTTATAGTGTGCGTTTATTGTTGTTTATACAAATAAATAGTTATTCTTTGACTACAAATCAGTTAATGTTGCCAATCTATGATGCACTTCAGTTCTCCTATTCACTGATTTCACTCCGCTTCAGAGCCGTATCATTGGAGGGAGATTTGTTGCTAAACCTATGGAAAAACAAAACAGTTAATGTTTGTACAAGTTATCTTACGTTTGCCTATGGTTTTGTGTAGCTCAGATAGGTGAAACATGGCTTGAGCGAACGCTCAGTGACCCAATAAAGTCTCCTCTTCAACCAGTCAACCACGCTGCACCCACGTGTAATTTACTGTACACCCGTTCTTTTTCCGTATAAACGGTAATAAAACGGAAAACTTCCGTTTTTTAATTGTTTAAACGGTACTCTAATGCAATGCATAGTATTGTATTTTAAGCCGTTTCGTATTTGTATCGTTTCTGTAGAACGTGAACTTTATTTTGTCTTCTACTGTAGTATATACATGTCGTATGTACAATGTATGTGGGTTAGTAAACCTACTATCTGAGAGAGCTTGCTCTTGAGATTGGAACGAGTGACAGGGATGATGGTAAGATGAGCGTGCACCTCTGAGATACATAATGGAGTTCCTAAGAAGAGAGAATGAAATATGGCAACGAATCTAGTTAAGTATGGTAGAGTAGGATTTGGAGTAACAAATAGAGAGTCTGTATGAAAGTTGTTTATAGAAAGTAGATGGTGATGGACCCATTCCTGCTGCAGTGGTAAAAACTAGTGGTATAAAAGAGGCATGCTCAACATTACAGATCCTTTAACCCATTTTGGCGTCTTTTATCCTTCTCGTTTCTCCTATGGCAGGCTTTAATAGATAATTTATTGTAGGTGTGAGAAAGGATATAAGACACGTACATCTAGAAAGGACCGTTGCCTTAATGACCAGAAACTGCACACAGCAATGTCAGCCCTAGCATTATCATCAGTGATGGCAGACTGGTGGGAAAATGTTTCACCAGATAATGCTTCGAGAGTTGGTTCAACTTGAACATCAGGAAAGATCTATGTAATAAGGTCTGCTGTTACAAAAAGCAACTTTATGTAGAACAACACCATGCTCTTATATGGGTAGTGCAGTGAGCCAAGAGAAGGCACCAGGCTTACTAGACATCGAAGGAGAGAGGCATCAGTGATTAAGTCATTTATGGAAGTGATAGTTAAATTAGTTTCTCCTTATGACTCTGTTTCACCTGACATTTTTTCGACGAAATGTCAGAAATGATCAAAGAGACTGATACAGTAGAGTTTGGCTCAGAGATAGCATTAATGAGAGGAGAGAGGATGAATGTGGAGTCATTATAATGTTGAGATAAGTGATCCCTAATACCAAGACCACCAAGTCTAACTGGAAGAGAGAAAATGGATCTGGTTATATTACTCATACTAGCTTCACCAGATAAATTTTAATTAGCTTACAGTGTATCATTTTTTCTACTGGTTCAACGAATGTTGAGACAATAGGTGTAGTTCTAAACAGGTATGTGAACTTACTGAGAAAGCCGGGAGTGAGAATAGAATATGCAGCATGGGGTTGATTGAGTCTTAGCAATGGTTGCTAGTTTTTCTAGTTAGTTAACCCACTCACTCATTGTATTAAAAATGTATTCACTAACAAATTGATGAGATCCAATAGGGCTACCAAGGTATCTGCATCCATTAGATGTCATGTTGATGTTAGTGTTGGCGAATAGTAATTTTGTAGTTACGAGGACATTAGGTTTGACAAGTAACCAGGATTTGGAAGGATTGGCAAAGTAACCATAATCATTACCAGCAGACATGAGTTCCTTCCACCATTAATAAAGCATGTCATACACACAAACACATGTCATTGCAAGTAATGTATTTTCGCTATGAGTACCTATGACACACAACATCACAATAGGTATACATACACACACTAACTCTCTCATAATGAAAAGTACACACTAATACCTGAAATAGACTGTTAGATAACCCTACCCACAGACTCACAAGTAGTAATCCAAAGTGAAACCAAACACCTGGAGGAATTCATCACCTTGCAAAACATATTGCTCAAACACGGCACTGTCCCCACGAAGTACAACTCTAAATTGCTACCGAAGATATTTGAACCAGCTAAAAAGTGGCTAAAAAAGCAACTTTTTTAAAAAGCTACAAAGCTCTCTTTGACAACTATGTCAGATCGGCCATTGAGATGAATACAATTACCCTCAAAGTGAAACAGATAAGGCTTCAGCAGAGCTCTAAAACAGAAGCTCATACTCATCATCAGCCTCACACCAATGCCACAGAAGGACAACCAGCTGAACCAAGGGAAGCAACTACACTTTCTCCTAAAGCTGTAGCCACTGCTCCAGACAGCATTTCCTAATGTACATCTGCACCAAGGAAGAGAAAAGGCCAACTTACAGAGTATCTACCAAAAAAAGACGAGCAAAATTAGACTATTTTAGAGAAGGGCCCCGGCGAATAGCAGAAATGACCTGACCACTTACACCTCTCCCCACTCTGTAGTACATAATTATAGTCACTGTCATTTATCACCAAGTCATTTAGCAGTTTTAGATAAAGGATTGTCATTTACTCTACAGTACCCCTTCCAATTAAAGGTAAGACAAGTATTTCTCACGCAATATGATAGTTTTAGCCACTCCCTTCGTAAGTCAAGAATCTCAAATCGCACAAACCAAAGCACACCTTCCATTTCCCCAACCACTACCAATCAAACCTTTGTACACCGTAGTATGCGGTTTCTCATGACCACAAGACAAGAGACACCCCCTTCTCACTTCAAAACAAATAATGCAATTGTAGAAAATTATTTGGAACTCACCAAAGTGGATCTAAACAATTATCTCAAAAAACAACGAAAAAACACCAACAAAACCAACGTTTCAAAGAATGACCTCAGAGCGATCACAGTTGAAAAAGACGGACATAGTCATAGAACCAGCAGACAGGAATTTAGGCATTGTAGTCCTTAATGCTAGTGACTATGTCAACCAGTGTCTACTCCATCTGTCAACTAGCACTTACAACAAAATAGAATCATTTCCTCCAGACCACTTAAAACGAACAATGCTAAATATCCTAATCAAATTTAAAGAACTCAGTCCACACAAACGACTCTACTCCTTTCTTCAATCCAGCACAAAAACCTGTACTCCAGTCTTTTATGGCATCCCTAAAATACACAAACCCATCATTGCAGGAATCATTGTAAGACCCATTGTGTCACACAGCAACTCCTTACTCTCAAAAACAGCTCTCTTTCTTGATTATGTACTTCCGCGACTAGCTCAGCACTACCCGGACTTTCTCAATAATTTAACAGAGCTAGTCAAAATTATAGAAAATGTCACTATACCTGAAGACGCAATCCTAGTTACTCCGGATGTTAAAAACCTCTACCCATCCATTCCCCAACAAGAGCTTTTAGGCATAATTCGTAAGGAGATGTTCACACAACCAGACCTTGCAATATTTAACCCAAATTTAATTACCCACCTGCTACATGCTGACATCAAAAATAACTACTTTACTTTTGCTTAAGTTACTTTTCAACAGCTTGAAGAGCAGCATTCTTGCCAACTTTTGCCAATATCTGTATATCAGTGTTGCTACGGAACTTCCTGCAATTAACATCAGAAAGGCCCTCCTACTCAAATAATACATAAATGATATTTTCATCATACGGCCTAAACACCAGAACCTGTCATCATTCTTTGGTTGCATCAATTGATTTCACCCAAACATCCTAGCCTGCCTAGCCTGCTGTTCTCCACGGCTATCATGCTAATACATTAATCCTAAAAGTCTGTTTATATTGTCAAATGGTATGATGACAATTGGTGTCACTGAGTCGTGAAAAGAGGGTCAAAGGCAAGGTGCTGGGTAGAAAGCTGGGAATGAAGTCTAGGCGGGTAGGCAGACTAGAAGCATCAACCAACTGTGGCCAACACTCTGACGTCTAACTATCGACAAAAGTTGGGCATAGTGTCCTTCTGTTAAACTAAATGTCATGTATTATTATGTCTCTCTCTCTAAAATTTATACATGCATGTACATGCACATTAACTGTTGTTATTATTATTATTATTATTATTTTAGTATTTCTTTCTATATCTCCCTCTCTCACCTCTTCCCTCTCTAAACTCAATACATGTACATCAACTATTATTATTATTATTATTATTATTATTATTACTATTATTGTTATTATAATTATTGCTATTATTAAGATTATTATTATTATCACCTTCACTACACTTGGGTAGACCACACTGACTGTCATATAGACTGTACAGGCACAGGTACTTATAAAAGAAATGTTCCCAATAGATACAATATATGTCACAAGTACAATTAAAAGTAGAAGTACAGTCCAATAATGGTAAGTTACATCAAGAGTGGATGAGGAGGAGGGGAGAGTGTCTAACTGCCTTATACTGCTAGTGATATGTGTGCGTAGAAGTCTTTCACAGTTTGTTTAGCACCTTTTTTGACCTGTTTAAACATCAGCAGCCATGACAGTAAATGGGTGTGTTTTTAATAACCTATATGGTGCACCCACCCACACGTGTAGTCACGATGTTTCAAAAGGAAGAGTCAGAACTACAGCACAATCCAAATGATCATGACTGTTACAACAGATTGAGAGCATCTAATCTTGATGAGCGCCATACCACTACACCTAAGTGCCCTAAAGCATCAAGAAGGAGGACATGGAGTCAAGAGTCAGAAGCCTCTGCTCCAGTGAACTCATGCAGATCTGTAATACTTCGTTTTTAAGATTAAGAGTTAACAGCCCATCTCAAAAGTACATGTACCACATATTCTTTCACTTCTTTTATTATCCTTACTCTTGATGTTGCAGGTCCAAAAGGACCAGACTAAAGGAGGGTTATCAAGAGCTTTTCATTTGTCAATAACAAACATGGTTTGTGTGCTTGGAAACTATAAAACTCTTCAAAGTGGTACAAAGTGACTGGTACAACAAGGTGAGGTCAAATTCTGCTTCCAAGGTCTGCTGCTCAGTTCAGCAGCCATTTTTATATTACAGTTAACTTAAGTACACGTCCAACTATGGCTTTAGCGCATTTATCACTTATTGTACTAAATAAGGTATGCGGGAATGTACAAGTAATAACCATAAAACTTCTACGCGCACATATATCTAGCAGCATAGGGCATTTAGACACTCTTTCCTCCTCCTTATCCACTCTTGGTTACATGTACATGTAAACTATACACATACATGTAAACTATACACATACATGTAAACATGTATGTGAATCATGTACATGTACTATGGTGGCTGGCGGTCCTAGATGTTGCCGTTATAACAAAAGAGGTCATTGTGTATCTTGTACCTGTGTACAGGCAGGAAAACTATGCTCTAATTGCATTGCACTTATGGAAGATCACTGTGATAAGTATAACTCAACCAATAGCTCTATTGTAACCCCAGCTGCCATTCGTTCTTCTCTACATTCAAATCTTTCTTCTTCTGGTCCTATCTATCTAGCTGTCGACACTTTTACCTATCCTCTATCTACCACAAGCCTGACCATTCTGTTATTGTTAGTCACCCCACTTCAAGTATAACAACAAACAATCTCGGTTGCCCACAATAGCCTATTACAGTTTCATCTTCGTCTTCTAACTCAACACAGTCAAACTAATTCCCTTCCCGATTTCCCTCTCCTACCAGATCCTACTTTTATGTGGGGGAAGAATGATGGTAATGTCACTTCTACCCAATTAACAACTTGCTATGAGGAGGTTGTTTATTGGAAGAGGAATCTCTCTCGAGTTCCTATAGGAAAGCCAGGAGATGCCTTTGTCAGTGAGCTGGCCAATTTATTTAATGCCTGTGCTACCTCTTCCAGTTTAGAGTCCATTGCTTTTTATGGTGCAATGACATTGCCTCATGTACTCCTTCAGAGACCTGTTGGTAAACTTAAGCATGAAGAGATCACTAAACACTTAGAATGCCGTTTTTCCTTATGGAAAAATGGTGATTTTTTTCACTTCTAAGTGAAGCTAGATCTATACAATCTTGTCTCAAGTCTCATCGCTCATCATCTAATTCCTTTGATAACCTAGCACGTAAATTCAGTATTCTAGTTTTTCGGGAAGATGTTAAAGGTGCTATACGTCTTCTCTCTGATAACGAAAATGGTGTCTTCTCTCTGACAATGGAAATGGTAGGGTGCTTTTGCTAGACTCCTTCATGAATGGCAAATCTGTTAAAGAAATTCTTCTGGACAAACACCCTTGCAGTCAGCCCATTTCTATATCTCCACTGTACTCAGGTCCTTCCCCACTAACTAAATTCCATCCAATCATATTTGATTCTATTACACCTGATCTAATCAGGTCTACCATATTACAGATGAGTGGTTCATCAGGTCCTTCGGGTCTTGATGCTTCTGGTTGGAAACATCTCTCCACATCATTCAACACATTCAATAATCTGTGTGCCTCCCTTGCTAGAAGAATCAGGACTACCTATGTTGATCCTACCCCTTCTTGTCTAACAGATTGATTGCAATTGATCAGCTTCCTCGAGTATTTTCAATAGGTATTGGTGAAGTGGTTCGTAGGATTGTTGGCAAGGCAGTCTTATCAGTGGTAAGGGATGATATTCTTGAGGTTGCTGGTTTCGATCCATTATGTCCTAGTCAACCAGGAGGCTGTGAGGGAGCAGTTAGTGTTGTGAGGAGTATGTTTCAGTCAGTTGAGTGTGAAGCAGTTCTTTTTGCTGATGCTTCTAATGCATTCAACTTACTTAACCGTAAACTAGTTCTTGTTAATACACAGAAAATGTGTCCACATCTTGCTACGGCTCTAATTAATTGCTATCATCTTGAGGTTCCACTGTCCATTGATGATGAGATCTTGTACTCAGCTGAGGGCACTAATCACCTTTAGCAATGCTGAAGTACGTCATTGCCATTCTCCCTCTGATTCGTCATCTCAGTACTTTCTCTGTATCTCAGGCTTCGTATGCAGATGATGCTGCAGCACTGTGTAATCTATAACACCTACATTAATTGTAAAAAGTACTCAACTTTCATACAGCAGTAAAAAAAGTTTATTGAATCCACAGGGGTCACTATAAGTTTATATTAACAGAGAAACCACACAGATAACAGTAACCACAACCATGCATGAATAGACACGTACATGTAAAACATGCTCAGAGAGGGAGAGAGAAAGAGAGAAAACCCCACGAAGTTATATTGAATTACTTTGTATGATGTGGCTATTTTGAAATTGTACTATTGTCAGTATACGGTGGGTATGACTTATTTGGTGAATGCATTTGATGCTGTAGAAGAAGTGTCCATGAGGCTGAAGAGGCGATACTAGGAAGAGAGGTCGTCCTTGCAATGGAAAGGCCTGGCCAAAGGATGTTTTCACCCACATAGGCAGTCCTACAACAATAGGTTGGGGTTACCCTGAAATGACCCAGTGATCCCAGGACATAGCCAGGCCGAGGCCCACTATCATCCTAGGTATATAATCCTAGGTTTGCTGGGGGTGACTTTTTTCCACCCCTTCCGCATTTTTTGGGTATTTGAGATAACAATAAAGTATGACATTTAGTTTAAGAGAAGGACACTACGCCTAACTCTTGTTGATAGTCAGACGTCAGAGTGTAGGCCACAGTTAGTTGATGCTCCTAGTGTGCCTACCCGCCTAGACTTCTTTCCGGGCTATCTACCAAGCACCTCGCCCTCGACCCTCTTTTCACGCGACTCAGAGACACTAATTGTCGTCATACCCTGCGACAATATAAACAGACTTTTACGATTAATGTATTAGCATGAAAGAGCAGGCTAGGCTGTCTGGTCTTGAGAACTGGAACTGGGAGTTAAAACGTTCTTAATGGCCAACCTCTCACCACCCTGCCTGCCTCAAAAAGGTGTTGACCAATATGGCTTGTACAGTACATGTGTGCTAATATTAATTAACTCATACACATTATTTTACAATGTACATGTGTGGGAAGGAGAAGGGTGTGTGGACTGACAATGTGTGAGATGTTTATGATAGACACAAGGCAATGTAGGATGTGCAGTGTATCTATTATAGTGTTTGGAGTACATGGAGTGTGTTCTTTGTATGACAAAACTGGGCTTACCACTGCTAGATTCCATTATGTTCGTAAGTGCCCAGTCTACACGCTTAAAGGTGTAGGCACAGCAGAATGAACCATGTGTTCACAATATTATTTATCAATTATTCATAAAGGCTGGGTTTGGCACCTAGTGAATTATTTATGTACATTTATTGACATGCCTTGTTTATTTAGCTAGAGGACTATTGATAGAGTTGGCTGTATACATGTAGTTAACTTATGCTCAGAGAGAGAGAGAGAGAGAAAAAGAGAAAGAATTACATAATAATAATGACAATAATGGTTAATGTACATGTACATGCATGTGTAGAGTTTAGAAAGAAAAGAGGTGTGAGAGAGAAAGTGCGAGAGAAAGAATTACGAAATAATAATAATCATAATAATAATAGTTGTAGTGGGCAATTTCATTGTGACGTACGTACAAATTTCACAGTTATTAATGAGTATTCATCAGTTTCTGTGTTGTATTTTTTAATTTACATGTACTAGGCTGTATTACACATTAGTACTTAACACTGCCACGTAGTAATAAGTAGCACTATTTTCTTTGTGACAGCTGGAAAGAAGCTTATTGTCCTTGGACAGACTTATTCAGAGACTTATTCTATGTTTAGGCCAGAAACTTTGTCAATAAAAGTCTGTAATTTGTTGCATGCAACACTACTTTGTATATTCTTAAATTAATTATCGGATACGTCTACTAATATTACTGGGATAAAATTTTATTCTGCTGTTTATTGTTGTTATTGTTTATTTTTTGTTTGTGACGGACATATGTGAGGGACGTACACCAAAAAGCTTGATTTATTAAATCTATACAATATACATGTATACGTAAACAAACTTTACCTAATGTGTTTAGTTATTTTTTTAAAGTACAGTCACTAGTTTTTAAAGCAAATACCATCAAATATGCACTGTCCTCTACTGCCTACTACCATTGCAGCATTAATTTGCCTTACAATGTTATCAAGTGAATAGAATATTTTGTCTGAAACCTTGAGCCACCTCCAAGAGTTTCCACTTCAATGCGTAACATTAAGTTCTACTTCATTTGTATGACAAGTTACCACCTCTCGTGTGATTTCATTACCATCATACAGAACCACAACCCACTGACCAATTTTTGAAGCTTGGCTTGTTTCAGCTTCTAATCAGAGTCTTCTGTCCTACATTCTTTCTCTTCATGTAATCCCTCTTCATGAAAATCCTGTTCCTTCTCTTCTGATTCCTCTTCTTCTGATTCCTCCTCTTCATTAAACTCTTCCTTCTGTTTAAACTGGGAGCCAGTACCATCACTAAAGACATTTAAAACCTTCATGTTTGGGCACTTCACTTTAAGACGATTCAAAATATACTTCATATAGGTATATACATTCTGCTTAGAATGGTCCAAATCATCTGAAACTATAACAATGCCTTCTTTTGATCAGATTTGGTATTTACCCAAATATGTGCAGTGAAAATAGTAGCTTGTGAGTGACTCCAGTGAACTGATGGTATTTTTCTCTGACTTGCTATGGTTGCATTTTCTGAGAAGTCAACCTGAAGAACGATACTTTCACCATCACAACTAAATACTAGCTTACTAAAACAGCGGCTTGTTTATGCTTCGAGAAGGTGTGAAGTAAAAATGGCTTTAATTGCCTGCTGAGAGATTTAAATGCATCATCAACAATGCCAATGATTCTACTTTTTGATTTCTCTTAACGATGCTTTGCCATTGAAAATAACACAGAGCATTACCCCCATAGATTGGTTTGAAAGAATGAATGTGCTTTTCATAGCTTTTACATTGACCTGTTAGACAAGCTTCGGCCCGAGCATCACATGTCCTTTGTTATACAAAATCTTGAAACTCTTGTTGAAGAGATGTGTGCTCCTTTAAAGCTGCTAGCAAAAGGTGTACATTTTCATTGTAAGAACAAACACAGACATGATGTGGAATATGATTGAATAACTTAACATTTGTTGGTTTCAACTCAAAATTTAATTAGCCCAATTTTGTCACTAGGATGATAATTCAAAATCTTAAAATGGGCCTCCTTTAAAGATGTAAGCATGTTATGTGCTTGTTCTGTTCATTTCTCCTTCCTACATTCATTCACTTCGAATTATTACTCGATCCTTTCTACTAGAAGCCTGCTATGATACATCATTGCTTAGGTAAAACTCATTCACAAGCATTGTAGTGCTTTCACTTAAGCCATTACTTCTGTGGTGAAGGAAGGTCTTCCAGAAATTCAATTCCAACTCTTGTAGCAAGATTCTATATCACACAGCGTTTCTTTCGTGGTGAAGATGGTAATAACAGTTGGACCCAATTTACTGCTTTTTCTAGTGCCGCTGTCGAACGATAAGGGGTTCCTGTAGCTTGTGGACTTAAACTACATTGTTGAGATTTACATCTTTTTTCTTTCTCGATACTTCCTCAATCAAATTCTTTCTTGTAAGTTGTGTTCCTCTATATCAGACTGGCTCATTGTTGACCTCTTTGCTGCACGACTTTCTGCTTTCCTTCTCTTATCCTTTTTTAAGTAAGCCGCATATAGTTCTCTGTTTTTTGAGTAGCTTCCTTCTTTTAGCTTGCCTTTCCTTGGAACTGGACATCTGCCTAATGCTGTAAGTGGTTCAATTCAAAGTAATGATCTGAATTTTTATAGCTGAATTTATACTACAAATCTCAGCTGCAGCTTGTGTATATAAATTTTGATAGCCTAGATAAAATACATGTACCTATGTTAACTATAACTTGTTTGTGTACAATATACATGTACAGTGTACATATACAATTACATGTAAATTTGTCACATACATGTACATGCGTGGTAGCATGATTCAACCCCAAACAAAATGGTTGCCACAACTTTTGCAGCCTTGCTATATAATACTTCGCAATTAATAAAAATAATTCATTACATGCAGTTACATGTACATGTTGTATTTATCATGTACATGTACATGTATATCATAAATACAGTGTTGCAATACCACAAAACTAATTGCTAATAAGTTTAGTACATGTATTTAATTCAAAATACTTTAAAATTACAATGAGTACTTTCAAAGTTACTGCAGCTATGAATAAAATATTATGTCATGGACATGTGACAGACGTACAAGGTAAAGTGCACGTCTGTCATAGGGTTTTTACAAACCTTTGGAATCATTTATAAAATTATGGTGGTAGTTGATGCTGGTTAGTGTACTGGAAGTGAGAACAATTTGTTGTGGTACTACTACTTATAATTTCTATCTATCAAGAATAAGTATGAATTTTTTGTGACGGACGTACAAAGTCACGGTTGCCTAGGAAACCGGTATTAGAACTCTAAAACCCATTAGATTTTTCAAAATATTTTTCCAAAATATCTTATACAAGTACTTATTCATTCAGTAAAATGATTATATCCTAAAATAATAACTGATTTCAAAAGATAGGTCCCATTCAATAAAGTATGTACTGTAACTTTAGGTTTTAGCATAGTCAAGTACATAAAAACAATTGACCACACCTCCACTACTGAAATAATACTTACACATTTGGTAACATTTTTGAAAACTACATGCATTAAGCTTCAAAATGATGTACATATTTTATTGTTTAGTGCATTTTATAATTCAACCTCTATGGTTTCATAATACATGCAATTGCCCTAGTACATGTAGAATTGTGGTTGATTTTTTTTTGTTTTCTTTTTGCAAGTTGTAGTCTAGTTATTGTAGTTGTAGATGTATGCGTACGGAGAATGCTTGAGTTGAGAAATGGAGAAAGACGTCAAGACATGGAGAGAGGTAAGTTTGTATGTGTCATTTTAGTGATGACAATGACGATGCCAATGACAATGATGATGAGTGATGACGATAATGATGATGGTGACAACGATGATGATGGCAGTGATGACGATGATGATGATAACCAGCAAGAGACTCAGCAACATGTGGATTGCAGTTGTCAATGGAATGAATGAAGGTTAGCCATGTACAGAAGAGAAATAATAGGATATTTTGAGAGAAGTGAGTGATGACTGCAATTGTAGATTGAGTGATATGACAACAAGGCATGGATCATTCTAAGACTGTGGATGAAATAGGAGGAATAGGTGGCAATGGGAGAGGGTGATTAGAGAAATCAGCAGGTTGATGAGAAAGCTTGGGGGGAAATAGAGCAGAGGGATGGGCTGATGTGACTGAATGGACCAGAGAATTCATAGGGGGTCAGGAGTGGCATACAAAAGCAGGGGATACACGTAAGGGCAAAGGAATATGGGCTATGTGTAAGTGTGGTGGACATCAGTGAAGGCTCCTTCTTACCTGTTAGGGTACAAATTGACCCCTTGACAGAGGGAGGATTCCTTGTTTTGAAATAGTGAGAGTGAGTGAGTGGAATAGAGACTGTTGTGTAGTGTGACCTGAATAAAAAGATATGTTTGAATTTATTTGTTTTTTATTCCTGTACTGCATGAACATGTATAAGTTGTTTCTGCATGCAAAATGTACTCACCTTTATTGACATGGACACGAAAGAACCAAGAGAGTATTAACAGATAATGGGAAAAAAGGAAAATGGGAAAATGGCCTAATTACGTGTAGTATTGTTACGACGCTTTTGAGGGGGACTAAATTCATCCAAAGAAATCCCCTGTGGTGCCTGAGGTATGTTTGAAGCCGCTACAGCTGGTTTAGGCATTGATGGTTTATGATAGGCTTTGTCCTTACAACATTTACGACAAAATTCACTTATCCTATCATGAAGATACCATTGCCTATCAGCTGTTAGCCCTTTTGGTGGTATTTCAGGTGGCATAGAGCTGGGAAGACTGATGCTGGTATCTCTAAGGAATCTGACTGACAGTGGTGTTTCAGTGCATGTTGCTTGAACGAACAAGTCTTCTCCCCTCAGTGATTGCTCCTCAAAGGTGAAGTGGTGGATCTTTTCATGTCTTTGATCGACTTTAAAAAGGGGTTTAAAAACCCTGCCCAATCAAAAGGCTGGACAATTACCTGCCCTTCTGCTGTTCCTACCAGTTGAGGAACATTCACATGAGTGGATTCATCGACTACAGTAGCGACATCCTCAAGGCAACCAACATCAGTCTTCCTAAAGTGTTGCTTGATCAATCCGAAGCACCAGTCAGGAGAGAACTTCGTATGGCTTACAGGGAGAAAAGATATTTTTATGGACCTATTTCTCTCTGTCAATACTCTACAGGCCATGTATTGCATTATAGCATTGTTTTTGTTCTGGCCTGTACAGTTGTCATCATTCAGATGAACTGTGATAACATTGATACCATAGCTTTCTAGGTAGGGATGAAAGTAACTGATAACTGTATTGGCTCTTTTTCCAGTGTCCACGCATTCGTCAACTAAATATGTGACCTGCTTAGGAAAAGCCTCACAGCAGAACCCAAATTGGCCACATTTCCTTGACATAAGAAAATAAGTAGGCCCTGTTCGCAGTGGGTCACTTGGAAAGTGAACCTAGCATATTAAAATTACAATAATTAAATTTTATACTTATTCTTTTCAGGTATTTGCTGTGCATAATCAAGCCTGTAATGAATTTCCGGTATAGGAATGACAGGATTTTGCACAAATACACTTAATCTCTTCTCCGACCCACTCACTCTATTCAATTTTGCTCGAAAGTGTTCCCTCTCCTTTGTCACAAAATCAATATGTGACCACAATTGACAAAAGGTACCATATGGTGCATTGGAAAATTGGTCTTTATAGCCTTAAAAATCCAACTTTCTGAGCTTCGTTTGTCATAAAATTATTCCAGAGAATGAAAAATTTACTATGTAACATTTAGAAACAATTGTTGACTAAAAGAGCACTTCAAGGTTTACATTTTTCATTGTAATAATAAATTTAAAAATCCTCCTTTAGGTACCTTTTGTCAATTATCGTCACATATGTTTCCTTGCCTTTTGAAGCACCTGAAGTTATGAAGAGGTTAGTTTTAATCATAGATCACCATAATGTTTACCTCAGATTGTTTCTCCACAGATGTGTTACAGCTCCTCACTAATGCCCTGCTGTTCTTACTACACGTCAAGCAGAGGTCCGTTATTGGCTTCATTATGTGATTGCAAGGAACATACAACTTCCAAGCCAACTTAAACGCTGACTCGGAAGGTATTAGTTCCTGTTCATTGCAAGATACCTCGTACATTCCATATATCAGCCTTTAGGACATACTTGATGGAGGAAGTTTAGCCTGTTTATATAATCCTTAACCCCTGGTGTTCTCCCTGGCAAAAGTATGCCATGTTCCACCACAACCCTCCTCAAAAACATTTTTTTGATGTTTTTGTTAGCTAACGCTTCTGTGGTTGATGACCTGTGTTTCCATGAATTCTACGGAAGAGTTAAGAGTAAGTAATTTTTTTTTAAATATTTGTTGCATGTAGCTTGGTTTACAGCCCTAAGTCTTGACATGCCTTATCAAAGACTTGAGCCTGTTATGCACAATGCCATTAATAAACATAAAAAACTTGACACATCTTGTGAGTTATTTAGTTGTAACAACTGTTGTTTACTTTGACCATCCCATGATAGTAACAATTCTGCTGCTGTTTCTTTTCCCTGCTGGTCTTCTTGTTTGTGCAAGTTGTAGCACTTACATTGATGCAGGCCATTAGCCGTCCCATTATGACCAAATCCAGTTGTTACTTCGTTAATTCCCACCTTACTCTCCTTATATAATCATCATCAAACTGCTCATAACACTTGTTACCACAACACCCTTTCCTAAAGATTGATCACAACTCTCTCTCTAGTACCTACTTGTCTCTCCTCTATACTTATAGGCTCTGCCTCTTCACTATTAGCTCCTGGTCTACTTGCTGCTAAAACTCCTGCTGGTCTTCTGCTCCTGCATGCAGCAGCCAAACCTGCAGGTGGAAGTTTTCATCAGCATCACTTTCATCATCGGAGACAGAGAAGGTGTCAAGTCGTGGACTTTCATTATCATGAGAGTCTTCATCATCAGTGTCATTAAGGTAATATCCAACGTATTTGAATAACATTTAAGTGATGCATGATTATTTTTGTTAATAATTAAACTTTTTCATTATTATTAGAAATTTTTTCCAACAGTATGGCGGAGTAATTTTGAATTAAACATTTCACAGTTTAAAGCAAATGTAATACTCCTAGATATCTTATAATGAAAGTAACGCACATCTACCTTCGAAAGAACTTTATTTTCTCTAAAATATTTAATAGCAAATTGAACTTCTTTCTTTTCTTTCTTATTGTGCAAAATTAGTCAGAAGTTGCGGCAATTAAATTACATAGATAATTCCATTTTTTTCTTTTCAAAGAAATGAAAAATAATGCAAGTATTTTTTCCTCCATCTTTTTTCCATTTCATGATTTTTGCTAATAACTTGTTATTGCCCAGTAAATCTGGATAGAATCCTTAACAGTTTAAACTAATTTAAACACCGCTGGATGTCTTGTAATTAAAGTGAGATGCATCTACCGTCAATAACACTTCATTTTCTCTATAACTACTTATTAGAACTTACATCCACGGTTCTGCCGGTAAAAAGTATATCATCAAAGTTTGCAGTAATGTAGTTACTTCATAAAAACTAAAGTACATTATAAAAGTAATTTTTCACTACTTTGCTGGCTTAAACAAATCCTTTGCTTATGTCAACTGGGTATTCAGTGTCTTTAGATCATGCATTGTCAAGGAAACATTGTATTTGTGAAAGCATCACTAAGGAATGTACTTTCAGCCATTTTTAATTAATTGATTACAACTTATGTATGATTTTAGGGTAACCACGCCTCAAAATAATTATTTCTGCCATTTTTTAAGTGTACTGAGATATCCAGAGGTAACACGGAAACAATTAAATGCTACATCAGGTACTGTTGATTTCAGTTCACTTTGAATCCGTTAGTGTATGCATGTGGACGTGGCGTGGGTGCGGTGGCCGTTGAGTGGCCATGGTAACAACCCAAGTTCACTATTAATAATGTCTGCAGAACTAAATAGGACTTTAGCATATACAGCAGATATTGGTTGGAGAGTTGTATGGCGAAGAATAGGAATGGAAATGACTTTCAGTGATATTAGTAGCCACCTACAGGTTGCACAATCAACTGCTCACCGCATCTACAGGACATTTGTTATTACTGGTGAAGTAGTGCCTTCAAAACCTAAGGCTAGACCCCATTGTCATTCTCCAAACGAACACCACGAGTTACTTATCTTTGCAATAGTTATGCAGAGTCCTTGCATGTATTTGACTGAGATGTGCCAGCAAATTGTGGCAGCAACTGGGATCAGAGTTTCTGGATCAACAGTGTGCAGGCAGTTACGAAGGAGTGGCATAACTCGAAAAAAAGTTAAGACTGTTGTAAAGCAAAGATCTTCTTTGTTTAGATCTTGTTTTATGGCTCAAGTGTGTTAGGATTTAAAACTATGGCAAGCCAAATGGTTCAAAATTATAATAGAGGCATATTACATAATATGGTAGGTAAGCACACTATATCCTAAGCATATGATATCCTTAGCACGTAATATACTTAGCATGTGATATGCTTAGCATATTCTCGCAAATGCTAAGGATATGATATGGTTAGCTAACAGGATATCAGCTTACATTTAATGATGTCCTTCTATGAGGTGTGGCTATCAAATAATCAAATGGGTGGAGTTTAAAGTGGAAAAATGGCCAACGAATGGGACATGTATTTCTCTTCTGTTTCTCAGTTTCTCATTGACAGCGAAAGACAGTTTGGTGTTTGCAATGAAAGATATACTCATTATGTACTGGAGCAACTGGACTATATTGAAGAAACTGTGACAGCTTTAATGAGGGCTCTTTCTCGTGCTTGGTTACATCAGCTCTGCTTTCAGCTGTCTCAGTTGCTTACTTGTGTGCGATCTCTTAAGTCTCAATGGGAAGATTACTCAGACAATATTGTCAGATTTATTGGAATAGGATGTCACTCTATACATACTGGCGTGGCAGGACGCCCACGATTTGATGTAAGAAAAGAGGAACTAGAGTACTTGAAATCGTTATCATTTTCATTGAGTGAAATCGCAGCTTTAGTTGGAATATCTAGATCAACATTGTATAGGTATTTGTAACAGATTATTGTTACATGTTTAACGAATTGTTTTTCCAGGAGAACGCTGGAGCTTGACTTAGCCGATGACCCGACTACAGTCATTAGTGATGACGACCTCAGATTTTATAACCGACATGCTGACTGTTACACCGGATGTTAGACAGTCTTTGGTCCTGGGAAGGTTATTGATTCTGGCAGCAATCCATGCACTCCTGCTGAAGAGCGTGTACTGATGTATCTTCGTCAGTATGTTGGTATTAAAAGAGATCTTCGACAGTTTATGAGATTTACTACCGGTTCATCTGTTTGTACGGGCAAAGGTTTAACTGTCACTTTTAATCATCTTGAAGGATATGCTAGAAGGCCTATATACCATGCATGTGCATGCATGCTAGAGTTACCTATTACATATGCTACATATAGTGACTTTGAAGAAGAAATAGATCACATATTGAACAATGATGACTCTTCTTTGGTGGATTCTCTTTGATTTGTTATTTTGACTGTCAATCATTTATTCATTTTGTTTTGCTGCATTTACCCCTTTTGCTTCATTTACCCCTTACCACTTCTTTATTTACTAAAAACAATTATTTCCTACAATAATGTTCTTTGTGTAACAGTAATGTAAAACAACCATAAATATATTACACCTGTAAACTGGGGTAATACAAAGAGCTTTCATTCTCAGCCACACCCCAAGTGGGCATTAGGTCTACTCTATATCTCCTTTACTTTATTTAGTTGCAATTTTATTGTTTGGCACTGCTCTCAGCTGTTTAAATTGACAATGAAAGTTTTAAAAGATTATATCTTTTTATAAGCAAAATAAATTTTTAGTTGCAACAGAAACATTTCAACATTTATACATTGCAAAACAATCGTTAGACTCAGTGCTGTTCAATGAATGCAACTACTTGTTCATAAAGGTCAATTCCATAGTTTTGTGATTGTTGAAGCGGATCAATTAATTGCTGTAGGTGAAGCGTATCATTGGGTGATAGTTGAAAATTAATTCGAGGAATAGTAACGGTTTCCTCTTGAGGTACACCAGGTTGATCTTCCTCGATGCCATAAGTTTCATCTACTTCTTCAAAGAAGTCCATAGCAGCTCTCCTAGTGTGGCGCAGTAACAGCATGCCTGAGGTAAACAGTTGGTGTGGAGTTTTGTGCTGTGCAGTTTGAATTTGATGATGATTCCATGCATCACAAAATGTTTGAAGACCTCTATTAATTCGTGGAAGAAAAATGTTGTGTAGTGCATAAAGGTGACGCTCATTGATTGGATCCAATATGTGAGTATCTTCCATATAGTAGAACAACCTTTTGTACAGCTTTATCACCCCACTAAAAACATCTCTTCTCAATCTTTTGACCCGTTGATTATGCACAGAAGGCCCAGTAATGATACTGCCTCTATTACTACCTCTTTTCTCTAGCATATATTGAGCGACTAACACATTTTCGGTGCCATGGTCTAAACAAACTCTTGATGGCAAGTGAAATTTAAGAACAGCTTTCGTAAATGCATCTAATACAGTGCTGGCACGATTATTATCGGAACAGTTGAGATAGACAATAAGTCGGCTGTATTCATCTGTGCCTGCATGAGTTACAAAGCGCCATCGTGTAAGTTTATGGTGGCCATCTGCATTGAAATGATCAAAATAGAGATGAAATTAAATTTCAAAAATTAATAACTACAATGACTACCTAAACTAGTCTAACGTATGCCATGCCGTCAAAGTACAAAATTTCACAGTGGGTTAATTTTTACAATTTTGCTGTCAGAGCTAATTTTAACACCAAGAAGTTTACATCTTAAAAAGATTAATATTTTCAAAAACTGTGAAATTTAATGCTGCAAATATCTGTACCTATAATGGTATCAGACATCACAACTCTCTCTTACCAATGTGCCACAAGGAGTTTGGGCCAGGAATGGAGTAGGGGCGCCTATGAGTTGATACCCCAGGCCACCTCAGCGCACGACTTAATGGGCTATTATTGAGCCTCAATGCAGCTCGGACTCCCTCTCTAGTAACCTTATAGCCCAAAGACCTTAACCTTCCCAGGACCAAAGACTGTCCAACATCTGGTGTAACAGTCAGCATGTCAGTTATGAAATCTGAGAGGTCATCATCACTAATGACTGTCGTCGGGTCATCAGCTAAGTCAAGCTCCAGCCTTCTCCTGGACAAAAAATGCGTTAAAAATGTAACA
>NW_003546246.1:853820-865860 GCF_000090795.2 Amphimedon queenslandica | reverse complement strand
TGAGAAACAAAAGAGAAATACATGTCCCATTCGTTGGCCATTTTTCCCCTTTAAACTCCACCCATTTGATTATTTGATAGCCACACCTCCTAGAGGGACATTATTAAATGTAAGCTGATATCATGTTATGCTAACCATATCATATCCTTAGCATTTGCGAAAATATGCTAAGCATATCACATGCTAAGTATATTACGTGCTAAGGATATCATATGCTAAGGATATAGTGTGCTTACCTACCATATTATGTAATATGCCTCTATTATAATTTTGAACCATTTGGCCTGCCATATAAAACTGACTTCTTTGTTTGGATAAATGAAATGGGTAGTGATGCCAGAGACCACAATTGAAAATTTGGGTATTCAATGAGAGGCATTTTGCCAGTTTGTCATAGAATTCAAGCTCGTGGTAAAAGAATATCTGCACTAACTGCCATGTCTCTTGAAGGACTACATGCTGTAGATTTCACTGTTGCTTCAGTTAATTCTAACATTTTTTTTGATTTTATTTGAGGAACGGTTATACCTGAAATGGAACCATTTGATGGCTCACCAAAGAAGTCTATCATTATCATGGATAACTGCTCAATCCATCATGTTTCAGGTGTCAAACAACTTCTTGAAGATGCTGGAATCTTACTTTTCTACTTACCGCCTTACAGTCCTGATCTGAATCCATTTGAAGAGGCATTTAGCTCAGTTAAATATTACTTAAAAGATTATGATGACGTATTACAAGCTGTAGCTGATCCTTTACCTATTGCAAGGCATGGATATCACATTCTGGTTACTGATCATTTTTTGTAATGTACTTTAGTAGTGTTTCATGAGTTATTTTTATTATTTTCTGTATTTTTGCCTGAGTTTCCCCCTTTTTTCCATTATTATTATTGTTATTATTATTATTATTATTATTATTATTATTATTACTATTAGTATGGATATTTCAAAAATTATTTTCAAAATTATTATTGAAACTTGTACAATAACCATTTTTGTGATAATGCATACTTGTACAAATGTGAAGAATTGAGATAATAAATGCATGAAATTGAGTATAATGATTAAATGAGTTCATGCTTATTACTCAGTAAATATCCAATCAAAACTTTTTGATGTTGTCCATGATGGTACTCTGAAGTTCAGCAAATTGGGCTGTCGTGATAACACCTTTCTCAAAAAGAGAATGCCATTTGTCCAGTTGGTCAATACATTCAGAGCAATAATGAATTCGCTTTCCAAGACTTAAAGATGATGATGTAATATCTGGTTCCTTTTTCTTTCCAGCTTTCTTAAAAAAAGGCTTACTCGGTGGTGAAGCCTCATTATGCTTCTTCCCTAGCTCATCAACTATAACTTGAACTTCCGATAGTATTTTTAATTGTCCCTGATAGTTACTTCCTGCTGAATTTTCTGTACCAGAACTTGTACACTGCTTTTTAGCATGGTTTTCTTCTCCATCTAGTGATTGTGTATCGGTAATTTGACGCTTCATTTTCAACACTTTTATCCAAATAAGCACCTGCTTCTTCCCTTTGTACACTTCATACATGGCTTCAATATCCTTTGCTCGTTCAATTGACATTTGACAACCCTTTGTTCCATGGCCTGGTTGTATGTATCCAAACTGAAACTTATCACCTTGAATTAAATCTTGAAAATCGACAGATAACAAAGCTTTTAAAGTGTCACAATCACTAAACTTAGAACCACTTTGAGACTTCAGTGACTGGACTCCTTCAACATGTGGACTGATCACTTTATGATATTTTAAATCAGCAGCAGGTGTTAAACGAATAACAGCTGAACCTTCCACACCAGAATGAGCAACTACATTAGAACTCTCTGCATCAATGACATGTATTGCGGTGTCAACTGTTCCACCAGGCTGAGAAATGAAGTGCGAGTCTACAATTAAACTCTGGTCACAACTTACAGTCTCCATTTTCTTTAAAACCAAACCCACTAGCCCTGCCTAGACCTAGCTACAAAGGTATATACGGTAGGGTCACGCCCGCACTGACGCATGTTTGAAGTGAACTGAAATCAACAGTAAGGAACATTTTATTTTTTCCTACACTAGTCTTGCCAAGTAATTCAAATTTTTTTAATGAAAAAGGTGTTCTTGGATTGTATGATTTTTGTAATTTTTAAGGTGCTGTATGCAATACTGCAAACTCATTGCCACAAATAATGATTGATTGCTTCTGTTGATGTGTAAAGATGTCTCAGACTTTACTAAAAATAATAAAGCTACTACATAATAGTGCAAATGCAAAATTTATTCATGGCAGTGTTCAAGCTAATGTGATAACTCTGTCGTAGACAAAAGTTTGTACCCACAAGCATTAATATAAGTGCTGCTTGAACTATAGTTGCTGTGGCTACTAATTCAAAGAATACATGCCAAATTTTAGACAAGGCCATTTTCCACACTCAATGCAATACAAAATTTGCAGTGACACACGCAATAAATTTTTAAAATAATTATACAATAATCATGACTATAACTTCATGACTTTGTGAAGGCACATAGACTTCCAGAACGTCCTAAACTCAGTACCGATTCTTCATTGATTCATAACTTTTCTAGGGATGAAACCAAAAATTTTACATTTTAGTACTCAAACTTAAAATTGCTATGCACTATACCTTGTGTCAGAAGACTGTGAGACATGAAGCTCACTTGCTCCCTCATTCCTCGTGTGTAACAAAAAACAAATAAAAAAGATAAAAGTGATACACATTTAGTGACTTATCATGAAATTATGAGGAGGCTGAAAGCTATGTATTGCAGAGAACCACCACGGTCTGCAGAGAAAGCCATAACAACGACACAATAAACCATTGTGAGTTTCAGTATGCCTAAAAGGAAAAAAATTCTACATGTGTCACCAATTGTGCACTGCAAATGTGAAATAAAAATTAAGATCAGAAGAAGTAAAACATAGCATAGATACCCAAGTATTGTTACCAGCATTATAAAAAGCAACTAAATGTGGATGACATGACGGTAGAGATAAATGTAATAAACTACAACATTATGAGGAGAATGACAAACTATCTTGTGGAACAACTTGACTTTTTGTTTATTACAACGGAAAAAAAGAAACCACGAGGAAAAGCTATGAACTTTCAGTGTTATTCGTTGATATTTTTTAAAAAGCTTTAAGGCATAAAAATTTTTCTAAATTAAATCCATTATTTATTATTATAAAAATGACATTTGCAATTTTTATGCAGTTAACTTACAAAAAGAAAATGTATACATTTTTACTTGCAGAATTTGCAGCAATTGGAATTTGTTCAATAATAAAATGTAGCAAGTTATGGAACACAAACCATTGACAACTGTTCGGCAGTATAGTGCTAAACATATAAGCATGCATTCATTAATAACAAGTTGATAGCAACTGAGACAAAACATGTCATTTCTGATGGACATAATTCGTCACGCATCTTGTCCAATTAGCTGGGCTTTCCCCTAGAAAATAAAATTAATACATTTTTGTTTGTTACAAATAAGAGGAAATCATGAGTAAGCTTATCAAATAGGTATCTCTTGACGTACAAACAAGTTTTGCAAACATTGCAGAGTACAGAAACAGCCTCAGCAGAGAAAAGGTAAGCTGCTCAGCAGAATTCACAGCTGCAGCAACTGAAAGTAATGTCTCAAATGAAAGTGTGGTGCTTAATCAAACTTTTCAGTAGCAAAACAATGACACTAAGTACTTAACTGGATGGTGGCAACTCCTGGAATGCATGACATAAAATAATTCATACAAAATTGAAATACCTTTAAAGATAAAACATTTGTAGCTGGTATGAAAGCATGCAATAGTTTGCTATTCAGAAAGAAAGCAGGAGTAACAAAAAGCAAGGGAAGTTGCAGATTTTTATGAAATTTTGATGAGTAAAACCTTCAGCATTTGTCAAAAAGACAAATCCCAACCTGGACCACGAGGAGGTAGTCTCAATTTCCATGTCAAAACACCTATGCAACACATAAAGCAGTCAGATGTACCTGTGTCTAATTTGGCAAACAAAAAATGAGAAAATGATACACTTTACAATTATTTTTACAATTTAACAACAAAACAGCTGCCACCCAAACCGTGGTACAGCCCTAGTCACGCATTCTGCCATTGAAAGTCACCACCCAAAGCGTGGTACGACTACAGCCTGCTTGCAAGCCACCAATAAAACTGGTATGGTTGAAAAATATCGCCACCCAAAGCGTGGTAAGACATATGCAAGCTACCAACACAGTGTGGTATGGTTATCACATGCTGCCACCTGAGGTGTGGTACAAGCTACTTATATCACTCACAAATACAGGGTGGCATTATGGTTGTCACATGGCGCCACCCAAAGTGTGGTACGACATGAAGTACATGAAGTACATTGACACATTGAAAACTGCAACTGAATTAGTCAACAAACAAACCATGGTATGCAAGGATTAATAACAATTCTCTCATCACATCTCTGCCTTTATAACAAAGTGCTGCAAAGGCGTAAGCAAATGCCATGAATAGAAAACAATCTTTGTAATGCAGAGAGTATGTGTACTAGAGAACTAAAAACATCAAATACAAATATATGCAAAAAATGAGTAAAACTACAACAACTAGCCCCGAATACGGCATGGTACGGTTGTCCCATAGCACCACCACAAGTGTGGTACAGCACAACACTTCGACAACTACTGCTGCATAAGTCACCACACAAACTAAGGTATGTAGTAAAATTAACAAGTAATGATCATTGTACACATATATCTCTCCTTTATAATGTGCTGCAAAGGTGTAGGCAAATGCCATGAATGAGTAATATAACTTTTGCAATATTAGGGACTAGGTGTAGTAAAATAAGAAATATTTTTACTAAGTACAAATATAAAAGTAAACTATAACAACTACAACAAAACACTGAGTGACTAACCAACTACAAGTATTGGCATACGTTAACAACTGTAATGAAACTCTGACTGACTAATTGGCTACAAATATTGATAGTAACAAAAATCTAGGTTGAGGGAAGAAAAAGTGGAAAGTAGAGAAAGGGAAAAAAGAAAAGAAACTCTCTAAACAACAAGTCGAGTTCAAGGCTACAGTGCTTCTAATTAAATACAGGTATCAATAAATCATAATAATTACTATTAATGTGATACAGGTATAACATGACTTGCATAGGTGCCATGCAAGTTTCGTTACTGAACCGTGGCACATAAGTGTGCCAATCACGGTGACCAACATATTTAGTGAAAACCTTAATTTTCACTTGAAACATTGTGGCAGCTACAAATACCTCATGTTCAGTTGACCATGCAGTTTCTGAATACAGTCTACATCTGTTGATGTGACTTGTCACTGCTTTTTGTGCATCTATATCATATACAACACCCTGGTGAAGAAGTCTACCAAAAGCAAGAACATTTTCAGGGTGAAGCATAAACTTTATCAAGGACACACGAACTGCATAATGATTTGCTTCAGTACCAGTAATGGCTTTACATAGTGTTCTGAAGAAACATGCTCGATCACCAACAATCTCATCACGAATATGAGTAGTAATTTAACTGCAAGGAATCCATTTAACAGGATCCTTACGTTCAACAAGATTCATACCAGAAACTTTGATATAATAGCCACGGCCTCTTGAACCCACGTCTTATTTGTTGAAGGAGGTGGCAACATTTCATGGACCTCTTTCTGTGCACCTTTGGTTTATTCTTCATCTACAAAACAATCAATATCAGACTGCTCACTTGACTTCAGAGCCAAAGTAATCAATGGTGATGAGCATCTTTTGACAGACACAGAGGGAGAACTGCACAAAACATTTAAACCCACAATTGCAGAAATACTTTGCTCTTTTATATTTGAGATACCAGGAGAATGGTCCATTGTCCTGTTAGATGATGGAGTACATGCAGAAGGAGAGTCTACCTTGTGAGTAATTGATATACACATATCAACTTCAGATGTACTTTCCCCTTTCACTTGTGATACAATGAATGGAGAAAGGCATTTTGGTACAGCCAGTTGCATTGGTTTAAGTGGAGGAGTCATCAAGGTGCCCGAAGGAGTAACATTAACACCAGGGGTAGTTAACTTGGCCCCAACATGTGAGGGAGTAGAGCATCTCGCTAAGAATAGACACATTGGTTTTAACGGTGTCTTTACCAAAGTACTCGAACGACTAGCAATCGCCACTGGGGTACTTTGCCCTTTATCTTGTGACAGAAGCAATAGAGAAGAGCACCTCACCAAAGCTAAAATTGGCTTGAGTGGTGGAGTCCAGAAAGTACCTGAAGGAGTAACATCAAGTGCAGGGGTACTTTGAGTATTATTATCTCGTGAAAGAGTCCAGGAAGTGCCTCAGGGAGTGACACAACCATCATTTGCCTTCTTCCTATTTCTTACATTATGTGGGCAATACCATTTGTGACGTGGGTAATTGGGACAGGTACACAAATAGACATTCAAATCATCACCATCGGCACTGTCCTCATAATGATAATGTAACTGTTCAAAGTCACTTTCAGAATGACAATCATCACTAGAAGTAATAATGACATCGCTTGCAGGAGCCGGATCAGACTTCCTTTCCCCATACAAGACTTTTCTTAGTCGACAATTCTTGTGAGTCGTCCTCTTGTGGTCCGTTGATCCGCATTTGCATTTTTCAATTGGGGTTTTGCCTTCATCAGACCAATAATCATGTACCATTGCACTCTCTTGCACAAATAACCTTTTAGCCTTGTGCTCATAAACCTTACGCTTCCTCTTATACAGCTTTCTTTTTGCTTTTCCTGCGTCAGTCTGTTTGCCTTGTAGGTACAAAAACCTGTACTTTTTTAGTATGTACTTCATATTAGGAACAAAGGAAGGCCCATGCACGTTAAGATCTTTAACATCCAGTGGTATTGATGACCACGCTTTGCATAAAGATTCTCTGAATAAGGCCAAGGTTAGTGGAAACTTGGTAATGAAGCAGCGTAATGTGCCAATCGTTGGCCCTATACCTGACAAGAACATTGTGTGAGGCTTTGACAACATTGGTAGAGACATTGCCAATCTCAGGATGTATGAACACGCGTGCCACAGCTGCCTTCCCTTGACACTCTAGCTCGTAAGGTAGTGAATGAAAAGGAGAGTTTAAAATGTGCCAAGTTTTGTAAGGTTTTCCTTCGCAAATAAAATTATACTTATCTTCACGTGAACCACAGTTGCATACTGCCAATGGGTGAAAATCACAGTGGCCGCCATCCTATTCGTGTACATCATGATAGTGGTGCAATGCCAGATTTATTAGCCTCTTTGAGAAGGCATTGGGATCCGTTCCAGCATTGGTAAGGCACATCTGAAAGGAAGACTTGGCCTTTCTAATAAATTTCTCATTAAAGCAGCCACAAATTGGGGCATGCTTTTTGCCTTTGCAGTAGCATTTGACTACAGAGCCGTCTTTACGCGTCATCTCTTTCTCTTTACGTAATTTGTACAATTTTACAGCATGGTTATTGGCAACATGATTGCCACATCATAACAGCTGACAATTTGGAAAAGATTTCACCACTGCATTCCCTGCAGTGCTATCACCGTCTTGCACGTGGCATTCAACAATAATTCCATGTTGGGCCATATAACTGAACACGTGGTCAGCTCCAAATCCTTCTGTAGACTTTGAAGTACCTTCATACAAGTTTTCTTTGCACAAAATGTCCATTCCCTTTTGAAAGATGTGATAATAGTACAAAAGAGCACCTGTCATGCAGTTTCTGATTGTGAACGTGCAGTTGCGACTAAAACTGCCCCTAGTCAGTCAAACAGCATCAGCACAAGTAACTGCTCTGCTCCAGCTACCTAGTTGCTTTTAATCCATGTCCTTCATTTGCTGCTATTCCTCCAAACAAATGTCATCCAAAATGGCCTTGACATGTTCATACATTTCTTCAATTCTGCCATAGAAAGTATTGCTACTTACGCACTGCATTCCAAAGGCGTGGCAAAGAACCCTTCTATATTGTGCATAAGAAGCTCCGGCACAAATGAATGCCACTTGTAGAGCTGCTGAAAGAACGGGACTGCCATTCTCTCTCTCTGACGAGGTGTTAAAATTGACTTTGCGGCCTAAAAATAGGAAGTCACGAAATCTACAATGTAACAAAGCAATCAATTAGTCTACAGTAAAATTGTTGTCACCACAGGTCATGCAGAGGCATTACATATACAAATTACAACACTAATTTAGTGAACTGACAACTTCAGATGGAAGAGATGGCACTTTTTCTATTTATGCCTTTAAATGAAAGACATATTAGAGCCTAATTGAAACTAAATGAAGGGTTGATACAAAGGCATATTTAACATCAATAATAAATTTAACAAATGTGTTTTGTATTACTTATTGAATATTGATTACACACCAATTAGGAGGCATTTATTATTTGGAACCCAACTGCAGGTTCTAAATAGCTGCAATCCTAACTAAGATCCATTTAGACTAACCCTGAAGTTGAGGTTGTACATACATGTACTAGCATGTGTACTAGCATGTAACAAGTAACAACCTATTGCACATGACGTCACAATAATTTAATCATCTTGGATGACAAATGCAAGCAAACTAAACATTGAGGTTGAGGCGACTGCTAGTTGTTACTTGTTTCTCTAAAGCAAGAAAAAATGAGCACTGAATGAGTATAGCACTGAATAGTTATTAAGAATGTGGAAGTGAAATTAAGGCCATTTTTACAAACATCTGAATGCATTGTTACTTGCACTAGAAGTCTTGAAGCAGCATAAAAAGCCTAAGATTCATCAAGCTGAGAGCAGCCTATCATGAAGCAGCAAGTAGTCAGCCTGTTCCTCATGTACAGTACTCTCTTAATGTGTTATCAAAGCAATGTATTTTGGCTGGGAACCTTCATTAGCATAATGCATTCCTGCTGAAAATCATGTATAATATATTGGGCTAAATAACAGGAGCATAAAAAGAGTGTGGGGCGGAGGTTGAGGGTGCTTGAGCACCCCCTTATAGTGTGGCTCTAAACAAATACAAAAGTTCTGGACTCTAGTATCACTATACACCCTCTTAAAAAAGTAATCTATACCCTGATGATTTAAGTAGTTTCTAGTGCTGTAAGGAATGATCAGAAGTACCATTATGTTTGAAATTGTTGTGATCCAACCAGTAATTGACAAAAATGAAGAAAATCCCTGTTTTACCATCAGAAAAAGTAAGCGTGGCCAAAATCTGTCATGTTTAAAGTGCCTCCAGCTCCACATTCTGCAAACATTTTATACCCCAGTACCCCACTTTCCAAATTCCTAAATATGCCCTTTTCGAAATAAATTTTATTGTGTGTTTGTGTTTCAACCTAACCCTTCGGGCTATTGCTCAGGACCCAGCAATGACAAATGTTGCCTAGCGCTTGGCTGCACCTCAATCGGAAGTTAAGGCATCTTCATAGTTTAACACATCAATTGACTTGTGTTCAGCAACAATAAAGTCAAAAAGGGAAACAATTTTAGTCATTTTACATCATCTCTTCATGATACTTTCCCAAAAATTTTTTATGTTAAGGATCATCTCCACTATACTAAACTATGAATTGAAGGTAAGGTGACTTAGTTGGTGACAATAGCAAGAGTCAGCTGATGACAATCGTAGTTGTATGACAATGTTTATATCATTTGTTGCCACAATGTCGTCTAAAACTATTAGTGCCAGTGGGAGTACTAATATCAATTGCAATATCAGCTACTTGCATAGATTAGATTTCACTGAAGAAAATAAACAGAGTGTAACACTTCTCCTAATCTTCAATGATTTTGAAGCAATGGAAGAAAATTAAACTCACGATTATGAGACAAATCAATTGGTACTACATCGTATTGTATATCGGATCATTTTGATTGTTCAGTGTTGATAGCTGGAGATCACTGGCATAATATCATTAGAATCAAATCCAGTGCAGTTAGCATTCAAAAGGATAAGGAGAGATGAAGAATGCAGAAAGTAGGAATGAACAGCATTTAATGGAGTGCTTGGGTATTTAGTTTTGATATTCAATTGCTGGAAACATGGTCAATACATAAGTTCTGCTAAACATTGAATAAAAGCATTATCATCAATATCAAATCAAATTGAGAGCAGTTCTAAACTTTCATGATGCTTTGCCACCTCTGAAAGTTTGCCGCATCTTTTCTCTGAAGGCAATCAACATCTAATATATATCTTCAAGTCACATTGCCGTTCAAGTTAGCCCAGTAACAAAGGTTCAAATCCTTGACATGTACATGTTTAATGCAACACTATTTCTTCAAGAATGATTCTTAAAAAGTTTAACATAGCATCATAATTACAAAAAGTGATGGGAAAAATGCAATTAAAATCACTCAATAAAAATGCTTCAACTGCTGCTGTTGACTTAACAAGAATGTCATTAGTAACTTCAAAATAATTCCATACAAGAGGAATGTGTAAAATAATGATTTAGAGAATCAAAGATATCCACCCAGAGAATATCTTGTTAAAACTGTGAAATGCTTAGGTATGGAATATTTTTGTAGTTGCTCGATGTCCGCTTATGGAGGTCAATAAATGTGTTAAGTTCTTCTACTGGGTCTTAGTTGGCTGTCCACTGTCCGGAAAAGAGAGGATCCGCTGTACGGAGGTTAATTTGTATTGCATGCATGGGAAATTCAATTGGTATACCAGGCACTGTCAGTAATAAGGCAGGTGTCCGTAACAGGGACTTCCCGTTAACAGAGATATCACTGTAATGAATATGCTAATGGTGTATCAATGGAAAAATTGATCCTCAACTCTCTATTAAAGAGTGGAGTAGCAAAGTTGTTCTTAGGCCAGGTAACAGAAAGAAAAGGTCAAGTACACTACAGGTACTTTTCCAAATTCATCAGACAGTGAACAGAAATCGTGAACGAGAGTTAGACTCCGATATTGAATTGGACATTGATTATTTTTAAAAATTATTTTTACTTTGATACAATTTGACAAATAAACATGCACAATACATTCAACACTTGGCTGACAAAGTTAAAGCTTAGAAACAGCAATTGTTTGCTACTTAGCTCCCTATTATTATTATTCTTAGCTGCCATACTGATAAAAAGCATTGCCAGGTTGTATGTGCCACATACGAACTGAAAATGGGTGCTATTGAGGCAACAATGGACATACATATGGTAGCAGTGAAAACATGCAGGAGCCTTGTCCTTGAGAGAGAGAGAGTCATAGACTTCCTTTAGTTTAGTTTGAAACCCTCATTTCAGGACATATGACCTTGGATTTACCTCCAGCAGATATCTCGGGTCTCAGGTCTCAAAAGCATAGTATGTACCTACATTAAGTAGAAAAATAGAACACATTTAAACCGCCCCAGAGCCATGCTATTGTAGTTGTTGTATTGTATTATTGACTTATGAAGCTGACTGTTCGTTGCAAAAGAGCAGAGTTGCTGATAGCCTTAAGATTAGTTGCATAAACTCCCTATCAAAAAGATACACTTGGGATTCACCATATCAGAATTCATCATGTTTCCAGGAAATGATTATCAAAGTTAAGATTCTTCATGTACTACATCCAGTCCTTATGTCCACACTAAATTTTATTACTAACATTAAAGACTTCCACTCTTCATTTGCTAAAGTAAAGTCAATCATTACAGGTGAAATCACAAATGATATAAATGTTCCTTCAACTGTAACTCACCCCAATCTTTTTTAAATGAATATCCTTATAAAAACTACAAAAATGAGCTGTAACAACATTTGAAGGACTATTCCATGAAAAAGAAAAGGCAGATTGACCATGTACATCTGAGCTGTAACAACATCTGAATGACTATTCCATAAAAAAGGACAGATTCAGTATGTACATTCGAGATGTGGATGCATTATGTACATGTAGCTCCACATCAGATGTATCAGATCCAAGTGATGACGTTCAATACCTATCAATGTAAACTTACAACGAATGGAACTTCCACAAAAATAGATAGATGTTCA
>NW_003546246.1:850653-852666 GCF_000090795.2 Amphimedon queenslandica | reverse complement strand
ACGCCAAATCAATAGAGATATTGTAAGATTATTTTAGTTATGATCTGCAGTTTATATAGATACCAATTAATCACTTTCTATTCCATTTTACTTTAGTACAACAATCTTCCGAGAGGCAGGCCAAGAGGCAGAGGCAGGGGCAGGAGGAACGGCAGCACGACCAAGAACTATAACTTTTATTAAATTATTATGTACATGTAGATCTATAAAGTTAACTTTTCTTAAATATTATTAAAAACTTATAATAGAAGTCAAATATCTTGAAGCGTAAAGCCAAAACAGAAATTATAAAAGCAATGCTTAAAATTAGTGTGTTTGTTCAACAACGCAAAACAATTCAATACTTGAGCTTCAACCTTCCTACAATACGAATACATGTGATATACATTACTTAATTATATTAACGAGTAAAGAAAATACATACCATGGCCATAGTTAATCAGATAATCAATATTAATCATCAAAAAGAATTATAGCCTTGGATCATATTCTATAACACAATAATAAAAAACTATGGAATCTCACAATATTCTATCTTACTATGTATTCAATTGCTAAGACTATGACAATATGAAACCTATGCAGATGTAAACTGGCACCTACTACTGCATGATACAACTACTAATCCAGGAGCTGCAACAAAACATTAAGAAAGAAATTAATTTAGTTTCAACAATCTAAATCCAGAATTGCCTTTAATTATATTTCACATTCCAATATCAAGCAAAAGTATTGCTGAATCAGCAAATCATTTCCAGCTGTAATTACCTGTAAAGCATAGTAATAGAAACATATCAAAAACAAGCAATGTAAACTCACAGGCTAATGATAACAATAGCACTTACCAATCACATCAAACCTCACTCTTTAACACCACATTGTAGTCCTTGTGCCAAGTACATAAGTACCTATAAAAAGTATGTATGTGACATACTAACTAATAATGATAATGGTAGCATCTACAATGTTTCTGATTGGATCATACATGGCATGTATTTAGACATAATATTGCTTACTAATGATATCCTCATTTAAGATACTTTCATGACCTGCTTAATATAAAATAACATTGTGCACATGAAGAATTTCCAATGTGCAAACAAAATTTTTTTTTAATGTGAACATGCACATATTTACAACAATCATCAACAAAAGATGCGCAACATCAGCTGGCAAGCATTTAATATGCGCACAGCATTGATGGCAGCATCATTCAAATGCGCAACATCAGCCGGCAAGCATTAACTTAATAATGCGCACAGCATTGATGGCAGCATTATGCGCAACATCAGCTGGCAAGCATTTACATATATGTAATGCGCACAGCATTGATGGCAGCATTGGCATGTATGATGATCATTAATATATGTACCAAATCACTGTTTAAATGATACTATATGTATAATGAGAACTTTTATTGTTACTCTAAATTTTTCTTGTCCTTCAAAATTTGTCAGCAGCGCCCTTGATCCATAAGCACCTGATATTTGTTATAAACATGTAGTACAAGCAACAAACAAGATCGGGAATTGATAATGACAGCTTCCTCCCTTCCTAACCCTCTGTCCTACATAAATGATAGTCACACAAAATTGAATCAATGCTAAACTCTAATGAACAGTAAACACCCTCTCCCTGTCCATTATAGCAACAAGTAATCAATATTCACTGTTATACATTGATTAATCTCACATCCTGAATGCAGTTTGATCACTTTATACTGAGCAATAATGGGTGGATATGCACCACTGGTTTTCACACACTCACATTGCACATGCAGTGAAATAAAAGTCACATTAAACAACCAAGATGATGATGGACCTCCCATTCACCATACCCACTTTCCATCAACAATCAATGCTTTAAGAAATATTAATAGACTTAAGGTACAACGGGCTGAACGCACAATTTAGTTTTCGGAACACAAATTGTTTCCTTTGTACTTTTTCTACAACATATAATTTTTTCAATTTTTTTCTCAATAGTGAGATGCAATAAACTTTACTAAACTTT
>NW_003546246.1:843514-847216 GCF_000090795.2 Amphimedon queenslandica | reverse complement strand
TGAAAATTGTCGCGATACTGAAACAGGGTCCTCAGTACATAATCTAGAAATACTATATGATTGTGGTGCATTATTTACTTTTCTTAAATATTGTGCTATATCAGCTGAATCATATTCAGCACAACTTAATGTTAGGAAAAGTGTTGGTGAGCCATACTCAGCAATCATTGCTTTGACTTCACCTTTCACACGGAACCAATATTGATTTGTGCCCCGTATTGGAGCCAACATGGTACTTAAATTGCCCTCAAATTCTTCATCTAAAACATTAATTTTTTCTAATATTTCAGCAACAGTTTGACCAACATTGCCCCTTGATGTTTTTAATAAATTATATATGCCAGTTTTTAAGGCCTTGTTAATTTTTAATCCATAATAGTGCAAACAATATGAATGATTTCTACGAAATCGGGAATCTTTGTTTAAAAGTCTAGATTTTATGTATTCACTAAATGATAAAGTCTGTGCTGGATAGCTTTGTCTGGGATGATGCTCTCCATATTGTCCAGTAGGAAATAAAGTAGGAAAGCATAACAAATCAAGATGCTCTTGCCTATTGTCTATAGGCGCTTCCAGGGGCGTAGCTGAGGTAGGGCCTGAGGGGGCCTGGGCCCTACCATCAAAGTGGCCTTATAATTATATTCATTGAAATTATAACCCAAAAGATTATATTCATTGTTCTTACAATAACAAAAGGGGGTGGCTGATAACCACAGCTCTTTTTAAAGCTATATACAATGATAATTTCACTCTGATTTCGCTCAGCTTGCAGGAAAATGCTTCCATTTTGTTACGTAAAAGAGGTGTGGCCAAAATTGCGGCGCGCTTCGCGCGCCATTTTGTCTCCTTGCCCTACCATCACGCAAGGTCCAGCTACGCCCCTGGGCGCTTCTTTTACATTCATTAACTTATATTGACTAATATCAGAACCCGTTGCAATTTTACTATCAAGATTTCTAATGGTATATGCCGAAAGGCCTTCTAAATCTTGATCATTTGCTTTTTCAAGCATTTTACAAGTAGTATTGCTAACTACTTGTATGACATTTTTAGATGATTCGTCGATGGAATCATCGTCTACGTTTCTATAAAGCCAATTTATTTCTTTTAATTTTCCTAGTGCTGCTTTAATTTTATTCACATCAACTAGGCTACGCCAGACATTATTTGATTTAGTAGGCTGTCCATTAATAATAATATAAAGTTCTGGATTAGGCAAATGATTAGAATCTATACCAACCTCATTTAAAGTTTCCATGGTTTTTTCTAATGGAAGGGGTAAATAAAACATTGCACCTTTCAGAGCCTTCAAAGAATTATATGTAGGCACTTTTAAGGTGTGTGTACCTAGCCTAACAATTGTCTGAAAACACTTGGCCCTCTGTATTAACTGGCAACTTAAAGGATCTAAGTTTTCCAAGTCTTTGGGTAGTGGCTCACACTTTAACCCATTGAGTACACAACGTGCTGGAACTTCATTTTTCCTAATAATAGGTTTACAATGATTACAAATATACATAACTTTATTTAATGCCGTAGGATCATTTTCTCTAATGTAATCTAATAGGATATTCCAAACATCGCTATCTAAATTTTTAGCTTCAGTGACAGACTTTTTTCTTAAAATCCTCTCACAGCTGCAACAAGCATTAACAGCCTGATCAGACAAAGCTTTCTTAAACTCGTCAATAGCATCTGAATACTGAAAATAAAGTACAATATCTAAGTTTGGTATTCTAAATGGGTCATCTTCTTCACCATCATTTATAGCGTAATACACATTGTCAAATTCGGTCTCATCGGCTTCATTAATTTTTAAATCTATCAATTTTGCTATATCACCATCAGCAAGGGAAGAATCAATAATATTTATTGTTAAATGGGCATTTCTAGCAACATAAAAGTGTTTCAAAAGGCGTCTCAACAAAGGATAATGAACAGATGCATTGCGTAAAATACGCAGCATGCTTTTACATTGAGTATCATTACTACTACACACAATAGGATGGCCTATCCTTTCACAAACAATTTCTGAATATTTTATATATTTTTCAACGCCATTTTCATCCTTTTTTAAAATTACCGTTACATTTGGATTATCACAGAAATCATGTTCATGCACTTGATCTATTTCTTCAAAATGCAGGGATCTTGTCATATAATGATTATTAGGACAATTGTCACATGCATCTAAATGCTTCCTCAATTCTTTAATGGGTTCATCAAAATAACGTCTAACTTCAATAATAGAACTAACGTCACTTTCTAATAAAGGCTTGCACCTGTCTGTACAGTGCCATTTGAGGGCAGGCTTTCTCTTATTAGTATACATTCTATTAGTATCAAAATTGTCATCTTCAGAGTCGCTATCATCATTAAATTCTTCTACTCTATCAATACATGATACATCAACAACCCCTGCTACGTAACAGATGCCATTTGCATCAACAGGGATTGCAATTGGACTATCTAATTGACTATCAAAATCATCATTAGGATACAAATATGCTGATTCATAAAAATAAGGCTCACTATTTTTTGTGTGACATTGCTCACCAAAATCACTAAAGCTATTCAACTTCATTTTCCTAATGCTATTTGCTGCACGTATTAATACGCCTACTTTGTGGGATCTGTTTTTCAAAACTGATTCTAACAATATACTTGATGCAGCATTACATTTACTGTCATATGATATGTTTTCAAAGTCTACCCCTTTCATACTTGATGGTAATAAATCATCAACTATTTCGGGGCTGTAATATAATGCTTCCATAATTTTCATAAAATAATATTCCTTTGCTTCACTATTTGGTGCAGGTAATGAGTAATTAGAACGTAATCTATACAATATGTGACTATAATTACGTTCATAATAATCTTTATTTAGACGCTTCTTATTTTCTTTATTTAGTGCCATCTTTAATTTATCCATTTTGTTATCAGAAAATTTATATCTCAGAAATTTATCTTTCGTAGCACTTAGTATTGCATCTCTATTTTCATAATACCGTTTCAAAGATTTTTGTCTTTGTGGGTCTGGATTTTGTTGATAGCGTTCCTTTGATTTCCTTTTTTGAGAGTTAGGGTTGTTTTGATACTGATCTCTAGAGGCTTCTTTCTTTGGTTGTGGATTCTTTTGATACTGATCTCTAGAGGCTTCTTTTTTATGGTCTGGATTGATAAAATAATTTGTTTTTGAATAGCAAGTTGATTTTAAAATTTTGCTATCCTTGTTTTTATTGTACCAATTTTTAGATTTTTGCAATATATACCCTGGGTTCAATGCATGAAACTGCTTAGAATAGGCCTTTGCAGAAGCAATCTTATACTTGTTACTGATTTTATAAGCAATTCTTGCTTTGCTTTTGACCCTGTTACATTGTCTTATATAGTATGCTCTGGCGTTTGATCTATTTTTATCTATGAAATCTTCCATTTGCTTTCTATCACCATAATTTTTTGAATTTCTTTTTTTAGTTTTATTCCCAGTTAAGTTACTCTTCCTTTTTTTACTTCCTTTTTGTACAATTATCACAACCAAAATCACTCCTAACATTGAAACTAGAAATAAGTAAATGTACCATAAGACCAAGTATGCAGGATGCACATTATTATCATCATAAACTCGGCTGCTACTTATCATTGTAAAACACTTATCTCAATTTGTTGCAGTTTCAAGAATACAACGTAGTACTTCAG
>NW_003546246.1:829476-839205 GCF_000090795.2 Amphimedon queenslandica | reverse complement strand
TATCAGCAGCTGTCTCATGAGCTCTCCTTAATTGAGCCCTGTTTCTGTCAGCTGATAGGCGGTGGTCTCTAACAGCAGGAGTCTCGTTAGCTCTTCTTGATTGAGCCCTTGCTCTCTCCTGACAGGCGTCTCGGCGAGCCCTGTCTCTCAGTCTTCTTGCGGATAGCCTAGCTTCTCTCTCTTCAGGAGTCTCAGCATCTCTGCGAGCTCTATCCGCGGCTCTTCTTGGGGCTAACCTAGCTTCTCTCTCTTCAGAATTCTCAGCATCTCTACGAGCTCAAGCTGCGACTCTTCTCATAGCCAGCCTGGCTTCTCTCGCTTCAGGAGTCTCTGCGGCCATTCTCTGGCTGTAGAGCTCCCTACGACGACTCTTACGAGCTTCTTTTTGATTCATTTCTCTGACTTCACTGTAAAAATGCTGCCACGTAAAAATTGCTGAATATTGGTTAATTTTTGTTGCAAGCATGGTTATATTGGCTTGTGTGCATGCACGTGAGCACTGATAATCATCATAGTTAGAGTATTTAACATTAATAATAGTTAGACGATCCTACTGCCCGTACAGACAGACAGACAGACAGACTTTTTCTCGCCTTAGTGGGGAGAGCTCAGGCTCGCCCCAATTATTAATAAATTGATCATTTTTGTATAAAAGGAGACATTTTGTTAGACTTAAGAGAGAGCGTGTGAGCGGGAGCGAGCGAGTGAGAGAGTTAGAGTGCGTGAGTGAGTGCATATGGGACCATAATTGACAAAAGGTACCTTATGGCGGATAGGAAAATTGGTCTTTATTGCCTTAAAAATCCAACTTTCTGAGCTCCATTCATCATGAAATTACTCCAGAGGATGCAAAAAGTTACTATGTAACTTTTCGAAACAATAGTTGTCTAACTGAGCACTCACAGGTTGATATTTTTCATCATAATGATAAATTTTAAAATCCGCCATAAGGTACCTTTTGTCAATTATGGTCACATATTGTATTGTGGCCTTTTTGTCTCTCCATTTGCTCTATTATTTCTTTATGATAATTGATTTGTTTGAGAAAAGAGTTTGTTTTATTGAATGGTGAATATAACATATTTGACAGCCAGCAGAGAAGCGAGCTGCCTAGAGGAGGACTGAATCCAGACTATTGCTGACATCGAACTAGAAGGGATCAGCGGTGTTCCCTACAGAGAAGACGCCGCGACAAGGTGTAAATTCCAAATTTAAATAAAGAAATTTTTAAAAGCAATGAAAAGATCTGTTATTTATCAAGTCATGTTGTTTAAATTGCTGTAACAGCATTTTTCTAGAATACCACAATTTTTAATTTATTTTAAGGGCTCTGTTCCCCTTTTACTGAAAGGCCAAAAAGGAGTACTTCAGCATCATGTCACATGAGGCACATAGCTCAACATCCAGCACACCAAATTTCAGTGAAAGACAATGAAATATTTATTTAGATAGTATTAGTAATATGTGTTGTACATAAAGAATTCCAACTGTTACAAATTATCAAAAGTTTCAAAGCTTTCAAAATCAACATAATACCCCTCAAAAACTCTCTTCAGGAACCACATCACAATGCACTGCATGTGTTGGGAACAATTAGTAATGCATTAATGAAAAAAATTTCAAATTCCGCAACTGGTGTTAAGGTTTTTGCTCTATTTACATTAAAGTCATGGCAAAAAGACAGACACAAACATTTGGCCTAGGCTCACTACACAAATGTAACTTAAGGGACAACCGACAATAGTCACCACAACCTCAGGAAGCTGCATATCCTAGTACAACAACATGTTGGAGCATCAGACTCTCCTAAATTGATGGTTTGCATTTTGAAACAAAAACTTTATTCAATTGCTTCACAGGAGTAGATAAATCAAATGTTGAAGTTCTCATGAAGGCCAAACAAGGATGTGCTTTTAATCTGTTTTTGACAAATTATACAGTTTCTAAATTATGCAAAAGGAATGAATATGGCTATGATAAACTTTTGAGGAAACTGTAACAGTTAATACTATTGTATCTTCTGATGGCTGCACTACCAGAGTTGAAGGTAAAAGCATTAAAGATGAACTTTTTATCTCAATTTTGACGTCAGTGACTTTGAACCACATGAAATAAAACATGGAATACATAATTATGGGTGTTACAGTTACCAAAGTATACTTGTAGCAGCATTACACATGCAACTTAAAAGATACATGTTTCTTTATTTCTTATTATAATTATACAATATCTGCTTTAGTTCTTTAGATTACAATGCATACATATTGACGTTCATATTAAAAAATTTAATATTAAATGAGTGAAGGTAACATAACAAAGCTAAGAAGCAGCATTACTTAATTACAAGGAAAAAATTTGGCAAACAAAGTGCTCTCTTCTTTTATCAAAATTAATAATTGAAAATGGTGAGCCCCCACAAAAAGGTTGATGATATAAAAATAGATTTATCATGTGGATCGGATGATACTATTCTATTAGTAGTGCAGTAGCATTACTAAGTAGGATACACCCCACTTCAAAATGGCTGCCACAACTTTTGCAGGCTTGCTATTCTAAAAAAATGATCTCCTGTGCATACCAGACTTCTTAGTGTACCTTATCTTGACCAGAGAACTCCATTGGTACCAGTAGTGTGGCTCTAAAACTTGTCTAAGAGGAAAGTGAAAAATCGGCAAAACAGCCGTTTTGTTCAGCCACTTTTTTTAATATTCACTTCTGTCACAGTCCTGTCAATCCAGTTCTCAGTTGATATCTTGATCTTGCCTTGAGATAGAAGGCTAATTGTAGCACCATTCTACTCCAACAGGGTAAACACAGGTCCTTGTCCCCTAGAATGATTCTTCAAGAAAGGAAGTGATTCTGTGACTGTTGCAACAAACAAGGACATTAAAATTTAATGAAACATGGACAAGTAGGATTCCAAACGACCAAAAAAAATACAAAATAAAAAATCATACTCTTGTGATGCAAATTCTACTCTACATTGCAAGGTGATTTGTAATTCTTACATAATAACGTTACATAATAATGTAGAGTAGAATTTTCATCATAAGAGTAGGATTTTCATTTTGTATTTTCGTTGCTCGTTCGGAATCCTACTTGTCCTTGTTTTTTTTAAATTTTTATGTTCTTTACAACAGCAATCCCACTACTAAGGCACAAAAGCAAACACGAAAATCTGATGATTGAAGCTAATGACATATTTGGAAAAATCTACAATTATAGTCTTTGGAAGTTATTGCATCAAAAAGAGCCAGAACGAAACCTACATGTACATGTATTCAGAAATTCCTTTCACAATATGCAGTTATTCACAGAGTATTTGTTTTGAATTCATTAATATACTGAGTTACTGACAAAACCTTGCAAATGCTCTCTCATTAAGCAACCGAAGCTCAATACTACCTAGGTCAGGATCAAAAGTGCACTGGTATTGAGCTACCCATCGACACTGTCTCCCATAAGATTTGAATTCATTCCACTCAGATTCTACACCTGGCCTCCATATACTGTGTGTATTGTGGCAGCTTATTTATCATGATCAAAGTCCAATGATAATATTTGCATAATTGTGATATGGTATTATGACAACCGAAGCTATCTCAGTAAGCAAAAATGACAGACAGAGGGGGAAGGCGCAGCAATGAAAGGAATCAGGCAAAAAGAGCTACATAATTAATAATAATTAGAAAATGTCATAGGCTTATCAATAATTTTTTCTACACATGTTTCATTTACAGCTTCATGAGTGGTAGACTGTTGTCAGATTTTCAGCACAAATTACCTCATTTAATCAAGTCCAAATGCCCCCTAAAATATTGAAGGAAATTAATCAATCTGTGGCAGAACATTTAGATGGTAAGGAGAAAAACAAGACAATTAATTAACTAGTGAGTTTGGTTTGAATGTAGCTAGCTACCATCTCGCAACTGTTAAAAACTGAAACTACATCTAGTTATTTTGTCAAATTCACCATCTACATGTATTAAGGTACTTTTGGATGAAATTTTAATAGTTTTTAATTGCTGCCATTTTATAGTACAGAAAAAGTTGTACAACTTGTGCTATTTTTAAATTTTTACTATGCACTGTTTAGAAGTTATAGATCATTTAATTTCAAATATTAAAAGAAATTCCTGCATAACTTTTCATACTGGATACTTCTGTATATTATAAAACAAGCAGGAAAAATTAATTGCAAGGTGGGGTTAAGTTATGACCTCATATTAGTCAAACCATTAATAAAAATGGCCACAAGTATGTATTTCCTGACTATTGTTTATTTAGCTGTTTCATCTGGTGAATGCAGGCTCTACGAAGCTCTAAACTTGCAATCGTGGCATAATGAAGGCAAACACTCAATCAAGTTTGTATGCAGTAAATGCTTTTAGGATACACTGATGTTTCAAAGTCAACAAAACTTTATGAGAGATTGCAGCCCATTTTGCAAAACTTGAAAAACTTTTGCTAAATGATGCAACATACGTCAATAGAAAATAATATTATAAACACAATGATATTACTAAAAATTAAAGTATTCTCATCATGTTCAAGAATTCTTAAGTCAGTTTTTATCCATTTTACAAAGTTTAGTAAAGTTTATTGCGTTTCATTATTGACAAAAAAAAATGAAAAAATTATATATTGTAGAAAAGGTATAAAGAAAACAATTTGTGTTCCGAAATCTAAATTTTGCGTTCAGCCTGTTGTACCTTAAATCAAAACCCGGCCTACAGTTTATAGACCCTATAGAATGCTAACTTCTAGAAGTAATTACAGATACCATATATGAGACACTATTTAATATTATCCATGTCCTATCTGCATTCTGTAAGGACAAAGATTTTGAAATTTACCTGGTGGACGGCTAAACCAGTGGATAGGAGGCCAAAAGCAGCCTTTAAGGACAAGTTGCTTCAAGTGCTCAGGAGACATTCTGGACGTTATTCTTCCCTGTTACTAACATTTATAGCCACTCAGGCAAGCTCTGGAGGCCACGAAGGCCTTTCATTCCATATTTCCCCATGTAGCTCTTGCCTTCCAAGTCATGAGTGTGAGTGGATACCAATGCAATAATTACTTGCAGAAATTACCACCATTTAGTAATTGTAATCAATTAGGAGGTTGAAAAGTAGGTCTGAAATTAATTATGGGCTTGTTCTAAAAATGAATACGATTAAAATGTGTTAGTAAAAAAGGACTGTTGACCATAAAGAAGCATATTTAAATATTTAGATCTGAAGTAAATCTAGTTATCTTCCTTCAAAATGCAAATCAGTGGTTTTTATCATCACTGCAGCAATAATTAACTTACCAGTCACTGCAAAACAGAAATTAGCTATCAATGCAGTTGCCTCTTTGTATTATGTCACAACAAAAGATTGTATGGTAAATAAGATATCAAAATTCTTTTATCTTATGAAAATAAGACTACTATACTTGTACTATACTCAAGGACGTTGTAAGAGTCAAGGATGATGGAAGACAAAAGTTCTGTGTCAGTATCAGAAACCATTGTCGAAGGCGGACTGATAATGGCACACAGACATAATCTTATTTGCCGTGCAGGAGTATAACCAGGACTACCATAATTATCACAGTACGCAAAACCCATTTCCCTCTTGATACTTGGAAGGAAATCATACTAGTAGTCTCTATAGGTGGTACCAAGTATTAATTCTCAATATCATCATCACTAAAAGAGGTACGTGTAATACCGTATAGCAGAATATTCGTGTAAGAATTATTCTTGTAGCACCAACTGATACTGAGATACACACCGACAACTGGATTGACAAGACTTGATGATGAAGATGATGATGAAAAAAGGTGGCTGAACAAAATGGCCGGTTCGCCGATTTTTGACTTTTCGCTTAGACAAGGTCTAGAGCCACGCTAGTTGTACCATTGGAGTCCTCTGGTCAAGATAGGTCCTCTATAAAGTCTGGTAAGCATAGGAGCTCGTTTTCCCGGTATAGCAAGGCTGCAAAAGTTGTGGCAGCCATTTTGTTTGGGGGTGAATCCTACTTAGTAACGCTACCGCGTTACTAATGGTACATGAAGCATGGACAAACTTTTGAGTTGCTTTAAAAATTGTGAAAATCCAATGATTGAAATTAGTATCACCTTGTATATGTATCAAAAGAATTATAAAATGGCAAATTTTCTCTTTTTTGAGAAAATTGGGAAAAAACAAGACCTTCGCCAAATTTTTGAGCTTAAGTAGATTACAAAAATTATAGAAATTGGTAATATTCTCTTTTCCATTTTTGATGACATTTGGCTAAAGGAATTCAATTGGCCAAATTTTTTAACAACTTTAAAACGTATGCATCAAAAAAATTGTAGAATGATAAATAATGACAAAATTGTACCTGACCTTTGTTCAATTTTGAGCCACTTTAAAAATTCATGAAAATCCAAACTTTTTCAGAATCAGCTCAAACTTTGTACATGTAAGTACTTGTACATGTAAGTACTTGTACATGTATAAGCACGTATTTGTACCTGTAAAAGATTATAATAGTCTTTCTCAATTTTGATAAAATTTGTGGCCAAAACTCTTTCTAAATTCATACAAAATTAAATGTCAGTTCAAACTTTCTACACGGCATAAGTACATGTAATGCATCATAAAATTATAAAAATGGATTGTTGTGTCTTTCTCATTTTTGATGAAATGTATACTAGAGAGGGCTCAATTTTTGAGCAACTTAAAAATTTGCAAATAAAGCCAGACTTGATTGGAATCAGTTCAAACTTTCTACACAACATACCGTAAAACAGAAAGCTTTTATTGAGTGCTAATTTATCGTTAGTCAAAAGTTTCAACAAAATTTTTGTAAATGAAAATTAAAAAATGAAGTACACATGACTGGGTAAATGATAAATAATTAATGTTAATCAATGAAAATAAATTTAACAAAAGCGTCTTGTTAGGCCTGCTGGGATGGACAATGAAATTTTATGGCAGCAAAAATACGGTAAGTATACAATGGTGACTTTGGCCCGATTTTGAGTAATTTTTATATAATTATTTGTAAACAAATCCAAATTTGATTGGAATTTTATGTAATTCAAACTTTCTACTTAACGTAAGGAGATGCTTATGTATCATTACAAAATATAAAAGTGGGAGATTACCTTTTCTTCATAAATTTTTACTGACTGAAATCCCTGCACAGATATTTTGGTCAAATTTTTTAAGCAACTTAAAATTCATGAAAATTGCAGAATTGATAGTTATCAGTTCAAACTTTGTATGCCATTAGCATGTTTCAAAAATGGGAAATTTTCAAACTTCTACATGCATATGCATCATTAAAAAATTTAAATATTGTGTTCCCTCTCTCAACTTTGAAGATATTTTCACAAAAAGTTACATAAACCATAACTGCAGCATTAAAATTTGAATAAAATTGAAACTCGATTACAATCAGTTCAGAGTTTCATTTTAAACAACATAAGTAAGTATATGTATAAGATGTACATGTAATTATAAGTTGGAGAGTTTTCTTTTTATTGTTTCTGATGAACCTTCGCCAAAATACATGTAGACATGTATTACATAAGGGGCTTAATTGGCTTAGTTTTTGAGCAACTCGATAATCCATGCACTGACAGGAAACTGCAGTGGGAAACTCTTTGTACAGAATAATTGTCACACAAAGCAAATAGTGCTACCTTGTTGTTTTGATGAGAGATGAGACGACCATATTCTCTCTGTTAAGCAGCCTTAAAAATTTCTAAAACAGAATTTCGATAAGAATCTTCCAGCAAAATGAAAACAAGCATTAGGTGTGTATTGTATCACAGAATGTTTATGTAATAAAAATTATCACCATTTTGACAAAAAATGACATGGTGCGCTACATAAACAATCTCACTATAGATAAAAATAAAGTTCGAATGTTAAGAAAAAGTTTTCATTTAAAATTTACAATCAGAATTGTCCCAATGTATCTGAAAGGTTATGCATAAATTTTTATAAGGAGTTGTACTTTTAATAACACAATTAACAACAACAACAAAAAGAACAACAACAATAATAATAATAATAATAGTAATATACAATTATATTATTTAAATTTCTCTTTTTTGTTTTTCTAAAGGTTTAAAAGTAAAGAACCGTCATCTGATGCATGAACATGTCTCAGAGGCCAAGTTATAGACCTGTGTATGAGTTTATGGAGAGGTAATAAGATGGCTGGTCAAGTAAAAATGATGAAAAAACATACCTTTGCCTCAATTTCTTGTCTTTAGTTTGAATTCAAAATGCACCTTGAAAGATGTAAAATGCCAAGAGTATAATGAACATGTCATTGTAACAGGTGATGGCTTATGAGCATAGATGATACATGTAATCATGTGTATGACTAACATGTCAAATTATGGAATTTTGGCAATGCAGTTTGTGTGTTGTGTACTGATAGAAGGCACTTGCTAAATTTTTCATGAAATATGATGAAAACAAAATTTTATATATTTAAAAATGAATACATTACCGTTAATACAAAAGGTACATCACGAATGCATGCAGTGTTTTTAATGAAATTTTTGTTAAAATTTATTATAAATTACTGCTTTTCTCCCATATATAGGCCTTAACTCATTATTAATCAAGGCTGCAATAAACTTCAATTTTTAATATCAAATTTTGCATGTATTGTATAACAATATCTTTTTGATAATTACATTGGGTGCTTCTTCATTTTCGAAAGGTGTTAACATTTGCTAATAAGGTGTTGTTTATAATGTAGCCTGCCACCTTGCTGTAAACATCTAATGGGGTGTACAGCAATAAATATAGAGTGTTGAAATTGCATGTTAAAAAGGGAGTATTGTATACTTAACTTCAGGGGTGGATGATTTAAGTGGGCTGTGAAGCACCTCAAAAGGTGTTGATAATACACCCTGTTATTTACAGTGCAGGCTGTACATGTGGACAGTCAAGTGTAACAGCTATGTCAATTGGAGTTCACCTAGCACTAGAAGAAAATACCACTGAGTCAGGTGTAACAGCAGTAGCAGATGGCATTGTAGCATCCAGGCTCTCTTGACCATCTACACCATCTTCTTGTGAGTTACTTTGGCACTTGTGTTGTTTGCAACTAGAAGCACACTCTTCAATCTCACTATCAATTTTGCAAACTGATCCTATAGTAGCTATCAATGGATACTTACTGATTTGAGTCTAGTGTTCTCTTTCTGTTTGACTGAGAGCTCTTATTTATGTACTTGAATAGAGAAAGCTGCTTACTCATGATAATTATTGCACTAATACAAGACTTAGACAACCATACATGTGAAAGACAGTGCATACATGTGGTATTGTGGCTTAAACTATGACCTCCACTAAGAAATTTTACCTCCCCTTACCCACCATTATGTCTGTGAACATAATTATTGCTGGTTAAAACTTTAATTATGAATAGCATTAACTTTAGTATGAATATTATTAATTACAGTATGAATATCATTAACTGATGTCCATGATGCCCAGGCCCAGCTCTCTGCCACTGCTCCCAAGTACGGGACGCTATGCTCGATGCACACAAAATTGGGCCAAAATAATGGTAGACCCATGGGTATTAAGCTACATACAGGGTCACACCTGGAGCTTGCATCAACACCCACACAGGGTGGGGCTCCATGAGAGTACCAACTATTTCAGGAGCTAGGCATTAACCATTTTGGAGAAGAGGGCAATATCCAAGATCTCTCCCAGAC
>NW_003546246.1:819853-829067 GCF_000090795.2 Amphimedon queenslandica | reverse complement strand
AGAGTGTTTACCAAGTGCTACTAACACTGGGTAGCTACTTAGTAACCTATGCACTGAGGTAGACAGCTCTTTTACTTCATCATTACTAAGGTTCTTTCCATCACATTTTGAAAGTACACACATTAAATCAAACCAATTCATATCATCTACACTCAATGTGATAAAGAATGTAGGTGGACCAGGTTTTCACTTGAATTTCCATTTAATAATTCACCAGCAGTGATACGCCCTGTGCTACTCAATGATAATGATGATCTAATTCGCATTGTGATTGATACAGAATCACATAATTGCACCTTTTCAAGTAAATTTGCTGACCATAGTAAATATGGAATATTACTAGACCAGTGATTATCAGCATTAAGTAAACGTGATTGAATGTAGTCTGTAAATGATATTGGTGGGTCTCTTGCAGCATGAAGACCATTGACTTCATTTGGAAATAGACATAGAAATGCCATTTCTTCTGCACTATCATCTTCATATAAATTATTCGTTGGCCGCTATATCGAGGAAGCTAATGCACTTGATTATTATAATTACCCAATTCTAATGAAGTCAATGGCTACAATATTTGGTAGTGTATGATCTGTTCGGACTACTGAACATTCAAATTGGGGAGGCTGAATGCTAGTCCTTTGCTCAGGTTCATCATTACTGTCAGAACAGTCATTGCTATCTATAACAGATTCATCAATATTCATATCGCTATATAAAGTATTATTATCTTTTAGCCACCTGAGTGCATCAACAACCAATGGCTTCCTCACAACAAATAGGTTTCTAGTAGTAGTAGATGAGCTTGATTGTGCAGTCTTAGCACAAGCACTGTTTGTACTGGTACTGGCTCTAGCACTCAAGCCCACTACTGGTACTGCCTGTTTGATCACCAGGTGGAACAGAGACTATAGCATGTGTGCTTTCTGGTGGCTTAACTAACACAACTCCATCACTATTTAGTGGCCTAGGCAAGGAATGATATACTTCAGACACATTTGCAAGAAAAGTAATGGTCTGGCCAGCCAATGCTTTTGATCCAATGGCAACACTGTTAGCTTCATAAAGGCTTGCACTCTTGAAATTAGTCTCTGTTCCGTTGTGTTCAAAGGGGATAGTTCTGGTGGGATTTTATCTACATGCATATTATTAATTTTAGAAAATGGAGGCATTCTTTCTTTCTTTAAATAAATGCCATACATCTACTACAAACATGAACACAACCATTTACTTCTTCGTTATGTTATAAGGCTGATAAATGTGAATCATTAATAAATGCATGATATTGCTGTTGTAATACATAATGTACTTTACTCACATCAACCAATGATACACCTTTTGGGTAGCACAAACGCTCAGATGTGCAGCATATGCTGGTCAGAGATAATCATATTTCTTTTTGATATTTATCGAGGTCTTTTCTTTACAGTTGTTGCTGACATATACTTTCAGGAGAGTGAGCTGTGCGTGTCTGGTTAGCTGATAATTGCCTAGCAACTTCCTTATTCTTATATTTCTTTGAGCTCTTTGTTCTTCAGTTTCTGAGTCTCTTCTTTCACAATCTCTTTGATGAGGATCTAAAAGGTGCACTTCTCGTTCCAACTCAGATTCACTTGCCAGTCTTTGTTGTGATCTTTGATTTAGTTCAATGAGACGTGCTTCTCTCTGAGCTTCTGACTCATTGGCACATCGTTGCTGAGATCTCTGCCTCTGGTCATCAAGGCGTGCTTCTCTCTGAGCTTCTGACTCATTGGCACATTTTAGCTGAGATCTTAGTCTTTTATTATTTAGGTGAGATTTTCTTTGATGGGGATTCATTCTCTATGGATCTCTTTATTCCAGCAAATTCCCTCATCTGTCTCAACCTTCTTTCTTTTTGTATCATAGATTCTTATGACCTCTGTGCCGTTTTCTTTTCTTTATAATACTCGGTGTGAATCTTTTTGCTTTTGCTAACATGTTGTAGTGATACCGCCGCTTAAGGCCCGAGAAAGAGTCACTCCTCTTTTGCTTTTTGTATGGCGATGCTGTTGTAGTGTGTGTATTCTGTTGTTTTGTAGACTAACATCCATTGGGGTAATATTCGCTTCTTAGGTAGTCTTCGAACAGAAGTTTTCATCTTCAAAAAGTATTGAAACTGCATCTTACAATTTTTGTTGCATAGTTACAAAGGCTTTCCATTAAGGCGTGGCTTGTTTTTATTGGTCAGTTCTTTAATTATTATTGACCTATTGACAGATTATTATTATTGGCTAATAATTATTATTTTGGCTCTTAATTTTATTAATTACAAGGGCTGCATTCACTAATTTCAAGTGATTTCAGTGAGTAAAGCAGTTTTCAAAATGGATTCTGAAGATGAAGAATCTTATTTAGCTTTACTTTATGATGTAAATGTTTGAATTACAATTAAATTTAGTTATAAATCTTTAATAGGATCCAATGAACTCTGATAACAAGCCCAGCAACAAACCACAACGAGGCCATGGAGGGACAAGACCACACCTAACGCCTCTGAGACCTCTGACACCATGGCCAAGACTCAATGATCGGGATTAGGACAGGGATCGGGAAGTAGCTGACTGTGGAGCCCGAGGTCGTGGCAGGGGCGCAGCCGAGAGAAGACGGGGAGCTGGGGCAAAAGGAGCAGGTGGTGGTAAAAGTGACGGGCCTCCTATTTCTCGTAGACCTGAGGACAGAGGTGGGAGAGGAAGGGGAGAGCGAGCGGGGCAGGCCATGACATTGAACTGGAAATGCCAGAAGGTGGCAGTCCCCTCAGCCTCAGAGACCCAACTCTCAACCTCACCACCAAAAAGAAGGGAGAGGAAGGGGAGGGAAACTACCTGGAAGAAGGTGGCAAGGACAGCCTTCGCAATTAGATAGACTGTTAGATTTAATAGAACTAATAATTAAAAACCACTAAAAGTACTCAGTATTATTAAGCATACATATATATCATATCCCATTATAATAATGTAACCGTAGTCACTCCTTTATTTATTTATTTAATAATAATAATAGCATCATATAATATTACACAATGTTTTAATCATGTTTGCCAGTTGAGGCATGAATGAGTGTGGATGGCTTGACTAGAGGATCCATGTGGTCTCCAGTATGCTATGATTCATAGATAAATATTCATAGAACTACAGTGGAACCTCTGATAACGGAACTTGTCTCTAACAAGAACCTCCTTATAATGAACAATATTAAATGTACCCACTCATTTCTCCCGTTTTTCAATGAAAACGGACCTCCCTTTAACAAAAACTCCTCTGTTACGAAATAACAAAAGCTTTTTTCTGACCAAGATGCCATTTTACTTCCATTCAATGAAAAATGGGCGTGGCCACGCATGCGCACTAGTTCTGTGACGTCATGTGATAGCATAATCAATTAAAATAGAGACCCGCCTACTGTAAAATGGCGTCTTTCTTCTCCTCACATTATGCTCTGTCACTCTTATTTTGCCATCTTACTATCCGGAGCACAGATAATTGCCTTTAATAGCCTTGCCTCATTTTGAAACATATTCTGCTAACTTATTTTCTTATTCTCTTTTCTTGTTCTGCAATTTGTTACCCAGCTTACTCTGCTGTCTAGCTAGCTACCGTGCCCCTCATTTTTTATAAGAAGGTAAAGTCTCACATTAGGGATGCCTCATTTACAAAACTTCCTTTTAATGAAAACCTCTATGTAATGAAAAAATTCTTGTGTCCCAAAAGTTTCATTATTCGGAGGTTCCACTGTATTTAAGTACTATACATGGTGAGAAAGGATATTACTTAGTTTACCTCTTGCGTTTCACAGTTGTCTTCAGTTGTTTAATAGCTCCTAGTGTGACTGAAGTCAACTCTAATGTGTTATTTTGCTTAATCCTAGAACTATTCAAGTATTATGCATGGTGAGAAAGGATATTACTTTGTTTACCTCTTGTGTTTCACAGTTATCTTTCGTTGTTTAATAGTTCCTTCTAGTGTGACTGAAGTCAACTCTAACGAGTTATTTTGCTGCTCGTGATAGATCCCAAAATACTGTCATGACTGTTCAAAGTCGCCATTTTCCCTGTGACCACACCCACTCATGTAAAAGACCGTGGGCGGGTGGTTGCTAAGGCTTGCTACTTCTCCAATACAACGTGTATAAAAGAAATATAATTGTGGACATGAAAGAAATATATACCGTATTTCCTTAAATAAAAGCCTGGGCGTCTATTTCCTAAAATGGTATTTGGACCTCAAAAAAATATATAAAAAGTGAAAAAAACTTTGGCCCAGAGCGGAGTTTGAACCCGTAACCACATGCTTTTGACTTCTGTAACTTTAGGCATTATCCACTAGACTACTCAGTCATTCCTGGGTTAGTGCTGCATGTTTATAGTTAAATTGTATTGCTACCCCAGCGTTTATTCGAATGCGGCTTCTATTAAAGTATTTACGGTAAATAAATATATATATATAGACAGCGCGACTGTGAAAACAATCTTAGGAACGACCTGAGGGCTATGACCCCAGGACGTTAAAAATTAAACAAATAGATAAATAATCATTGAATGGGAAATAGTTTTTAAAATCACTTTTAACTTTTATTACTCTTTCCATGTATACATTGATGTTTGATATCAAGTTTAATTAATCAGACATTCAAAAGAAGGTAATAAACAGTTGGAAATAGACAATCAGCAGTTGTTGCGCTTTCTTTTAGCACAGCAAGCATGGAAAAAAATACTTTAACATAAACTTGTGTAATTATCCAAACAAAAAGTATTTCAGCGCAATAATTAGGTCAAATTATGTCTAAATTAAAAAGCTTGTAAACAAATTGCAGCAGCAAGTCAAAAAAAAATTCGTGAAAAATCTACTCCAAATTGAATGGGCTGGGAATTCAAGAGTTAATCAGCGTATTAAGTCATACAAAAATATCATTGAAAATATATTCCCAGAACAAAAACAAAATACAGCCGACAAATTAGAAAAACTAGATTCCACATCAGAACAAAAGCATAAAGAAAACGTGCAAGAAATAATTTTACTGATAACTGAAAAGGGTTTGTTTAATTTTAATATTGAAGCAGATAGAGGACTAGTTAACATTTTTAGTGGACAAATTGCAACAACTGAACAACTGTATGATCTATTAAATTTCAGAAAAATTGGGAAGGACGGATTAACACAATTTGTAAAGTATCATCTCCTTAATATCTCAAATGCCCCCCCAAAAATTCACAGAAAAAACCTTTGAACCATGGCTTCACAGACAGAGAAAACCTGATCAAATGCTTCAAGAGAAGTATATCACGGAGAATGCTAACTGGCCAAAAAATTGCTACACAGGTATCGGTTTTGCCACGTGCTTTAGCTGATGAGTATGGCCTGCCCCATAAAGCATCTAAAAGCATTTAGACCAATAAGTTATGAGCAAGATATAGCAAAGCTTCTTCACCAGTATTTACAGCAAACATTCCTATGCCAGACATTGTTCTAATAGACGCCATGTTTATAATTAATGCTAAACCTCTAAGAAGTCATAAAGCTATCTCAGATTACACTAGTTTCCTATTTACCCGCTTTGTGAAAGAGCACTTTAACAATGGCATTGATGAGGTACATCTGGTATTTGACAAGGAAAGCATTAACAATTTCAATCCTTAGCAATCTGAGCAAAGCAGAAGAGATTCAGAAAATCCTTCTCATGTGCATAGCACCTATACTATATTGTCAAACACACCCCATAATTGCCAGGATATCATTTGCAGGACATGCAAGCATGAAATCATCAAAGCAATTGGAATGGCCTCTATACAACATGCTCATTTTTAATTAGAAGGAACAAAAACGTTAATAATAGCAGGAAGCTTTGGTGCAAACAATGGCAACACTCCATGGAAAATAAGGGCAGGTATAAATGTACTTGAGCCTGATGAAACATATACTACAAATGTCACAGAAGCTGACATAAGAGTCTGAAGACATGCTACTGCCAGTACAGCATCAAAAATTTTAATCTATTCCCCTGACACAGATACTTGTATCATTGGTCTACTCATGACTAAGCATAGACATTTATTGTCTAAAATAACACCATGCAAACACAAGTGAAAAGTTACGTAAACATAAACAACTTAATAGAATCATTTAAATATGACAGCGACCAAGCACCACTTGAAGCAGAAATGTTACCAGATATCATGATGTCACTATTTGATTTTACTGGTTCCGATTTTACATCATATTTTTAGTCAATTGGAAAGGCTTCATTTTTTAATAACTTCTTTCAGTATTGAGTTTATCACAGGAAGTTCAGCTTGCTCATTGGCAAACTCTAAAGATAATAGAGAATCAGGTTTTTTTGCATTCTTACAATTAGTAGGAACAGCATACTTTAAGAAACTTCAGTCATCATTTACATCAGTACATGGATTAGAAACACCCCAGCAATTATTCAATCACATTAACACAATATCACTAACAGACAAACATGAGGAATGGATTGAAAGAATAAGGAGTACAGTAAATAGCTATGTAACATCAGAAGATCAATGTGTACCTGCAGTGACAGCACTCTGGTGACACTGGCTACGAGTAACATATATCTGTAGAATGTGGGAAAACTCATACCTACTTGATGTATATCATAGTTTAACTCGACCTGAATGTAACAGATGGCTCAAAGAAAATGACGGGAACTACAGTATTATTGAGAAGACCCAGAAGTACAGCAATCCATTAATGGTAACATGCATTTTCTCCTATAAGGATGCTCCTGCACAAATGGGTGTAGTCCTACATCAAGATGTGGCTGTAGAGGTAGAGGATCATTTTGTGGACCAATTTGCCATTGTCTCAACTGCAGCAATTTGTATATAACTCAATGTCCTCCTGAAGTTTCTTCTGAGACAAGGTATGAATCAGACAGTGACTCATCATCAGATGACAGTTGTGAAGAACTAGAAGAGATTGTAACTGATATAAACAATGATGTACTGATAAGTTATGATATTTCATAATAATGTTGTGTAATAATAGTATTACAAACACAGCCCAAAAAAGATTCAACTAAATTAAAGCATTCAAAACACTTGCATACCACTTTACTCAAGTTTTAATGTTAGAAATTCATTGTCTTACTTACCTTTGAAATACAAGACAGGTTTTCTGAATGTGCCATTCCTCCATTTTAGCTCATAGACAGGAAGTTGTAAATACTTTGAATTAGACTAATTTCTTCTCACGACATGCATAAAAATGGCTAAAGTATTCAAATAACCATAGAAATTGACTTGAAATAAGTTATGTGAAGCCTTTACACCACCAGAAGGTATTCTCATCTTGGTAGACATTTTTTTGGTAACGCCCATTTTCTCTGCAAATAAAATTCTTCCGGTTTTGGTTGGGTGCAGTTCGACTGAGTCTTGCTGATGAACATACATTTAACACTATGATAAGAATAAAAGACAGTACAATTGTAATATATATCATCCAAAAATGATGCACATGGTATATTTCTTTAGATGGACATACATTAACTTGAAAAATTCAAGTTGGAAATGGCTGAAACTCTCTACATAGCATAAAGACATCAATATGTATCAGAAAATGTAATTAAAGCTAGGCATCATTTCAGACCAATTTTCTTTCAGAAACATGGGCTATAATTCAGGGATTTGAATTTTTAAAAAATTGACCTATTTTAAATTATAGACAACTTGAACATTTGAAGTCGGAATTGGCTCAATCTTAATTTCTACATGCATAAGGTAATGTTTTATGCAACTGTGCATGTACGTGTATGAGTATTGCAATAGCATGTGAACAGACAAACAGACAATATGGAGCTACAGGCTTTATTAGAGAGGTACAGGTAAAAATATTTGATGTTACACTGAATGCTAGGATATATTTAATACTTAAAACCTCTTCACACACTAGGCAACAAGTTGCTATAACTACAAAATTATTTTTTGCTCAAATCACACAAAATTTACATTTACAAAATTTCCAGTATTTATTAAACAGTTATACGTATAATGCATGGCTTACATTAGAACAGCTTCCTTTGGCTTTCCAGCTCTAATGAATGCCAACTCAGCTACACTGAATTTACCCTTGCCAACTCAGCTTCACCCTAACAAGATACACACTAACATTGTTCTGTGCAGGGACAAATGAAATACCTCATCCTCAAGATAATTGCATTTTTAAAATAAATTTCTGGGACATTCCACTTTAAAGTGGCATTTGCTATCTCAATATCAAAATCAAATGAACTAAAACAAAGCAAAAATAAAATGAATCAACACTACTATTAATATTATCGGTGTTACTAGTTTTCAGTGGCATACTCAATAGCAGCTTCAAGGAGACCAAACTTTGACACATTCATGCAATGAATACACAATCACATACATGTACATGTACACATCTCATACAATTGTACATTAAATGTACATGTACAAGTAAATGTGTTGCCAGCACACAATAATCACAAAAAGAAAATGTACAAAAATATAAAATGTATGGTACGTTATCTAAACTTAGCCTACAGATAAGCTACTTGATTAGAAGTATTACTACCACCATGAGCCTTTGCAACCTAAAAAACAAAATTTAAGATTTAAGAAAGAAATGTGAATATTGCACACAGTAGTACTAAAACAAGCGTAACAGTGTAAAAATATGCATATAATTGATTTCACCACCTTGTATGCATAGCTTGACACTTGTTAAGATTTATAGAAGTTCTCTCTACTTTCTAATGGTTCTAGAGAAGTCTTTAGACAGTACCTCTATGTCCTCTTGCTGTTAGAAGCTCTCAACTTGGTCCCATGTGTAAGGAGCCAGTTTGTTTGCCGTGATTACACCCACATACATAAAGGAGCATGGGCGGGTTGCTGCAAAGGCTTGTTATTTCTCCAATATAACATGTAAGTGTGGACATACAAATAAATATATATATATATCTATATATAGCACATCGGTGAAACAAAATATAGGAATGACCTGGGGGCTTCCCCCCATGTCATTAAAAACACAAATATAAGTTATATGCCCACAATAATTATCATCCCATAAGCTGAGTCCTGTAAAGTTGTCACTTAAAACTAACATCAGTTTCTGAACCTCAATCATGCACAGATTCGTTACAGACATGGCATCATCAATGACGGAAGAGGAAATCAGACTGTTTCCATCCAGTGAACTCTATTAAGTTTATC
>NW_003546246.1:814629-819843 GCF_000090795.2 Amphimedon queenslandica | reverse complement strand
TCAAGCTACGATCCTTGTCCTACTCAATATCAACAAACTACATCTAATAACACTGAATAACTTAAAATCATCCTAATAGATAATCTACACCAGTAGCTCTTAATGTCATTTCATTTAATGAAACACCCCTCTGTGAATCAGCCAATGTCATGGTAAATTTACCACTTGTTTCTCAATCTCATGAAGCAGGGAACAGAGTTTGACACCACTGCTGTATCATGAATGGAAATGTAGGCTAACTTCCTCAAATTTTGAAACATTTTGCAAATGTGCTATAGTTACTGCTAAGGTCAAAACACTCTTTTACAAGGAAAGTTCCAAACTCAGCAACACTGCAACAATGTGGGGTAAGTTACATGAATCGACGGCATTTCATCAGTACCAAAGTATTCATTCATCAAAAAGCGGCCTTTTTTAAAGAAAAAGTGGAATTTTCATTTCCAGTGCAGACGGGTTTTTAGCTGCTTCTCCTGATGGCAATTCGCATAACAATGAAACCAAATGTGGTTTGCTTGAGATAAAATGCCCCTATTTTTGCCGTAACTTAACAGTTTCAGTAAGTAAAAGCATTCTATTGTGAAGTAGTAAACAACAAAATTCATCAGAAGAAAAGCCATGACTACTACTATTAAGTTCAGGGAGCATTGGCAATAACAAAAGTAGAATGGTGTGACTTTGTTGCTTGGACTACAAAAGACATGCACATAGAAAGAATAATATTCAATCAGTCATTTTGAAATACATGCTATTTACGTTTAAAAACAGGTTACTTAAGCTACATTTTGCAAGAAATTACTTACACAAGGATGCCAATAGATTTGGAAATTATTCAATACATGCACTTCTTACTAAATTCAAAGTATAACCAACCATGAACCAAACCTATCTATACTATAACAATGCACATTATTTTATAATAATGTAATAATGTATTTATTATAAATTGTAATAAAATGATGATGATGTATAATAATGATGATTATTTCTTATCTGATGCAAGTGGCCATGCAAAGTTGGTTAACATAGCACAAACAAAAAATAATTCTGATGATAATTCAGCCATATTATTAGGTGTTATATCTAAAATTTTGAAGTCTGTTACCCTCTTTAAAGCTCGTTTAATATTGATACTCAGTGATGCTATATGTCTCGTTTCTATGAGTTCCTTTTCACTTAGTCGTGAATTTTTTTCCTTGGTGGAATATTTAGAGTCACACCCCTTCATTATCAATTATGTTGAAGCCTTTATCTGTCATTAAAGAGTCACCTGGTTCCAACTTTTTCAGAAGTCATAATTCAATGAAGAGCTGCCTATCTGATATGGAGCCTCCGTACATTGGTGAAATGAAAGATAATGCACCAGATGGAGTGATGCCTGCTAAAACTTTTCCAGTGTTATGGTTTTTGTAAGATGAAAATGTAAGCTGCTGTGCATTTGGTTCTTGAACGAAAATTTGTCTTGCATCAATGATTATCCTGGTATTACGGTACAATTGGCAAAACTGGGTTGGCATTGATGATTGTATTTGTGATCTAGAGGTCCATATATGAATTTCTAATAATATTATTTATAATAAAAAAAATTTAGCGCAGTAGTAAAGACGCAAGAAATTGTTCAATGTGACACCTGAAATTTGCACCATAATTTCTCTAAATATTTGACGCTCTAAATTCGAAAATAAATAATTATTTCAAAATTTCTACCATAATTCATTCTAAAAATTTGTTTTTAATATTATTGTTCCACGTCGTTCTAATTTCATCACTTACCTAAGTTCAGTATGAGAGAAGGATACTCTGAATAGCCAGGTTAGAATACAGCTGGTTTCATGTATTAATGGATCCCTCCAAAATTCAAAAAAAATTATTTTTGAGCTTCATAGCTACTCTCCCTCAAAAAATTTGTTTTTAAAAATTACAAATACAAAACTTGATGTGACAAATTTTTAAGAAGAAATACGATAAGCTATATCAACAACTAGTAAATTACATCTGAGTTGTCATAACGTCATAAAAATTCATTTTTTGGAGAAGTGTCCATTGTGTTTTGGTCCTAGTTGCACTTGTTGAGCATTGTTGGCCCAGGTAATTTAGGTGATGCACAGCATCACCAAGAAACCGAAAACATACCATGAAATGTTCATAAGTTTTAAAGTATGTATAAAATTGTATGGCAGCATCATGAGAACTAAAATCTTCTATATTTAGAATAGGTGTTGGTAAAAAATTTTCTGGCCTTATCGCAACTAATTCATATGGTTTAACTGTGGTCAAAACAGATGGATCAGCATGAGCTGATTGCCTGCAATAGGTGTGACCATGTGATATCCTTCGACACAATTTAGATAGACTAAGATTTGGACTTTTTGGTAGTTGCAACAGCTTTCTTACAGGTGGAGACTTTCGAGGTTTTGGAATTTTATTGATGCTCTCACTGCAAATTTTTACATATTTTACCTTCTTGTTAAATAGTTTTTGGCAATTTCAAGTGGTCCTTCAATTCTGTCAGTAGTGTAGTCTCCCACTGGTATTTTGTGCCACTTTAGGGCCAGACATGACTGCATGCAGAATGGTAAGCTTTGCGTGCATATGTTTTATACCGTGGATTAAACCTTCTTTCAGTGAAGCAGTGATATGAAATTGGTATCGGCAGATAACCAGTAGACTGGGTTTTCACTTGGTTGAAAGCCTAAAGGAGCGTGCGGCTACGCGAAAGTACTAGATTTTCCAGTACTTGTTTAGTTCTCAGACTTTAAGAGCAGTTGATCGTGAACTATTAATGGCAAAATGACAAAAAACAAATATCAAGACTCAAAAAACAACAAAAAGAAAGAATGATATATCAGAAAACAATAGAAAGTTCGAAATATGGTCTCAATGGCAATAGTTCTTGATGCAGTGTTGAGATAGTCAGCTAATAAATTGAGAGAGAAGTCGGCCATTTCACTCCAGTCCAAGGTTGCACGTTAGTTGGAACATTTGATGAACGAGGTCAACACTATGTACATGTACCAACACTATACTGAACAAAATTAACTTGACAAATCTCTTGTCTTATAATAGAATTAATAATCATCTAATCACGTGAATGATGAAACAATGAATAATCATGGAGATGATAAAAACAATAATCAATCAGTCTTGATTTATAGTATATCATAAGCAAGACACTTTTGTGTAACAAGAATAACAATCTAATAAGTAAATGAAGAAATTAATGAAATATAATAGTATTTAACAGTGATGACATGGACAAATGAATTATATCCTTCCAAATCCACCATTATCGAGTACACATTTTGTCATATTATTGCTAAACATACCATAATCACCTTCATACTTTGCTGGTGATCTTATTTCATTACTACAAGCGGACGCTCTCTGGTACTTGTTAATGTCAGAGAAATTGACAGACCCCGCTGTGATTTCTTCATAACTATTGTGACTACTGCCTTTAAAGAACTGAAGAATGCATCCTAGGTTCACAGTCCTACTTTCATCAGAAACCAAACCTGAAGAAAATGCATGAAGAGGTCATGTAAATTGTACAACCAAGCATAAACAGTAAAACCACTATGCCCTCCCTTTAGGCAGGTTTGTGGTTTTACTATGTTTACCTTTCTGAATATTTTTCAGGTAGTTGAAAAACATAGCTGAAGTACACTCTTCCTTTTGTCTCTCTTCCTCCTCCAAAGAATAAGTAACATCCATGGACACAATTTTCAATACAGTATCTGTACAAATGCAGCCACAGCAAGTCAATGATCATGCATCAACACAATAATGCACTACCCTGCTGAAAGTTTATTCTCTCTAAAAGAGAATGACTCAAATTGATCGGAACATTTCGTGATTTCCTCTAGTTCTTCTAAGGACTCCAGACCTGAACACAACTGTTACAACTCAGCAAGGCACTTCATTATTATAAAATTTAAGCATACAATTTTTCTTCTATCCTCTTTTTCTTCAGGAGAAATGCTGCACCAAATATGGCAGCAGCCTTGATTCTACATTAACCAGCAGCACTCGCCATCACCATGATATTGAAGCTCTGAGGCATCTGCTCCATTCAAAAACAAATCTCTGAGGCATCTGTTCCATTTGAAAACTAAAGCTGTATCTCCTTATGACAGAAAAGGCAAGAGAAGGAAACTTACCACGACGAGTGATGAACAATACTGGAAGCACAATTTTGTTTGCGTGCATAATAAAGACCAGTCAACTGTACCTGACCGTGCAGAAAAGGCAATTCTTAAATTAGCTGTTCTTGGCGAGAAGTCACTCACTCTGCTTACAAGTGAAGACCTAACCGACCAACTGAGTTTAGTCAGTTTAAGGATTAAGGAGGATACAAACTGATGAGGCAAGGCCCAAACCGAACACTGGAACTTATTCTATACCACCAGAAGGTTACATCGTGGATTACGTCCAGTCACTTGTACCTCATGCCAAGCTATGTATATGGCCAATCCAAATCGACTTAAATATTAAGGAGGTACAGTGTACATAATTATTAAATCATGCAATTCTATACTTTTACTATATCATTATATCCTGTCAGTTGCCGATATCTTCTTGTTCAGTGCATGAAGAAAAATGCACGAAGTGCAATTGTTTCATACCCATTCATACACTTAAACGGCATGTTTTTGAGTGTTCACAAAAGAAGGTTCGTCTTTTATCAGTGTTGAATATAAATGCATGCATATGGTATTTTATTTCAATAGGTTGAATTTGATGGACTCGTAAGTAATGATGAAGAGGAATGGCAATTTGACTAAGATGATTTTGAATCAAAAGATAAGAAACCACAGCCTAAGTAAATAGACTGATGCCTGCATGCATTCTTTAATTGCTCTATAATACACTTCACACTTTAGGAGGAGTTTCAGTGATATTGTGAGACAGTTAAGAGTATTGTACTTGTCATTAAGAAATGCCACAGTGGTAGTGAGGAAGACTTGGTTTATGAAAGACGTATTACATTTTGCAAGTGGAAAAGACTTTGATCCTGCTAAAAGAATTATAGTATGCTATTTTACTTCCTTGCATGCATGCTGTTACGATGAATAGGCATGAGAAACGACAATCATTGTATTGTGTAGGTAAAATTTTCTGGTGAATTAGGGAGCAATGCTGGGGGTATTAGGAGAGAACATCTTACTCTTTTGGAAAGTTAAGTCAAGCCTAAGTACATTAGACAGTCTTGGCTAT
>NW_003546246.1:804269-813700 GCF_000090795.2 Amphimedon queenslandica | reverse complement strand
ATGACAAAAGGTGTACTGGATAATGGTGGATTTGGAAGGATATAATTCATTTGTCATTGTCATCACTGTTCACTTTTACTATATTTCATTAATTTGCTTAAGTCCTCATTTACTCATTAGACTGTTATTCTCATTACGCAGAAGTGTCTTGCTTACTATTTACTATGAATCAAGACTGATTACTGTTTTCATCATCAGCATAATTAATCTTAGTTTTAATATTCATGTTATTACATGATTATAAGTACTATTATAAGACGAGAGATTTGTCAAGTTAATTTTGTGCAGCATGGCAGAACTTACTAGAGAACCCGACCCTGAGTCTCGGATTGATTCTATTATTGCTTCAGTGAGTCAAGTCTCTCAGGGACATTTTATTTGTTACGTACCATGCATTGTGATCTTTTACACATGTACATTCATATGGTCGAACTCGTCTACCGAGGTTTATTACCTAGAGATGCTTACAGCGCAGGTACCTTTCATTCTTCTGTACTGGACTGATTAGGCATATTGTAAGGGACCTTGAAGTGATGCAGTCGCAAAGCTCTCTAGTAATATTGCCAACAGGACTCGCTACATCTATGCCGGGGTCACTTTTGTCGTCGATCACTGTTTGATATACAGAGGGACCAGTTGTCATTGTTAATAGACTCTGGTTTTACTTTTGTTCTGATAGCCGAAATAATCAGTGTTTCTTAGTGTACGTTATTTTGATAAATGTCAGATTTTGAGCTGTCAATTAGAAGCACTTATTAAATCTTAGTGACACGGAATTACACTACATCATTAAACAAATACAAGTGAAATTTCTAGCTTGTGGACACAAACAAATGATTGGCCACCTTTTATCACGAGGAATCAGAATTCAACTGGTCAGAGTCCATGAAGCCATGTATAGAGTTGATCCTGAGGGATGTATTGATAGGCGGATTGGAATAATGAAATGTCGTAAGTATAAAGTTCCAGGACCTCAATACTTGTATCACATTGATAGAAACCACAAACTTTTAAGGTTACTTAACAGACAATCTTAACGATCAGATACAGTCTTGCTGTTATTTATCAATGAAGTTAGAGAAAATGGGTTACCACTTCGTGTAAAAGGAGATCCTGGTGGTGAAAACGTAATAGTTGCACAGTGCATTTTGGAACACCCACTGAAAATAAGAAAATATAGTGTTTTAGCTCAAAAAGCATTCTTAAGCATATAGAAAAGCTATGGTGTGATGTATTCAGCAGTGCACTGTTCCGTACCATAGATTGTGTTATTATGAGTTTCATTTGTATTGTCTCCATTACGTGTTTCTCAACAGCACTAATTTAAGTTTACAGAAGTTTTGCTCTGCATGGAATTATAAACCACTTTTTCCTAATGGTTGTTTAAGTCCATTACAGTTGTGGACAGCTGGGTTGTTAAAAGATAATGCATCATTGCTTTTTGAGGTAAATAATATTCAGCAACATTTTCATTAATTTTGATAATACGATGATAATTTTTATTAAATAGATTGGAATGGTCTTATACCTCTGGAAGATGATTATAATAGGTTATTTGTACCTCGTATTGAGTGTGATATTCTTTATGGTGTTCTGAGAGAGTTGCCCTCATTTGTACCACCTTTAGGTCATAGTGAAAATTGTGGCATTGACCTATAATGTTCTGCTTTAGATTACATTGACACTCATACATAGATGCAATGTTTTTTTACAACTTGTGTGTGCTTTTGTGATTTTTGTCATAATTATTTTGTGCATTAAATGTTACCTGTCAGCTATACTGAGTGAATCGTGACAGAAAACCTGAGTTCTGACCTGGAAGATACTAAGCCATGTCCTGAGTGGGTATTAGTGTTTTTTGCATTTTTAGCAGAGTGCTTCATTATTGTTCAATTTTCACCTGTCATTTAATGATATGCACCATTGCTATGTGCTACCTAATTTGCACTAGTTACTACAGAGTTCCACTAACTCAACACTTTGTTCAAAAATTTTTGTTTAGTGGGAATATTGCCGTTTATATTTTCAGTCAACTCAGTTGGACCAGTACCAGTATAAGTGGTAACCCAATGTTTTATGAAAAGATGTAGTTGAAAGTCATAAATGAGGAAGGCATTAAAACATTCTTAATTGTTACTATGAAGAGTCTGCATTATCATTTGTCTAATTTAATAGTTTCGCATCGGGTAGTTTCATTACTTTCTTGCGGGGTATTTAAGCTCTTTTTTTGTTCATTTCTCCAGCATTCTTTGCATGGTCCTGTAAATCTATGTATAAATAAAAAATACAAGTATTATAGCAGGGATATAACTCCTTGAAAGATACAGCTATATCCCACCAACACTCACATGGAGCAAACACACTCAAGGCTAACTCAGTTTGACTGTCTCAGACCTCAGTGTTTAGCCCTGACGAATAATCTCAGAGTGAGACTAGATCCATTTCAGATTGCTCACATATCTAAGAGCTACAATATACAAGGGTTATCACTTGTATTATGCATTTTAATTAGGATAAAACTAACGGTTATACTTCAAACTGGGTAAGTTATGTTCATAGCCATCTTCTTTCTTGACAGGAGACATGCCTAGTATAGGCGGGGTGATGACCATGATCAATATGACATGAAGATATGCCATTGATGTATCATTATCTGTACAAACTATCGTTATTAGTATGTATAATGGTGCATCCATATATGTAGCATGTATGCAATGGCAGAAAAAACTGTGTATATATATATATATATATATATAAGACTCATGTTTTGGCACTGTTCACACCCCAAATATAACACTTGCCGCAATACATGCTACATAGTCTCGCTTAACCCTACTGTGCTGGCTACATGAGACTAATACAATACATTGAGCAATTTTTATTTGTAACAACACTCTTCAAACTATTTAAAAGTTTCCACTGACTGCACAGCACTGAGAGCGTAGTACAGTGAGCAATGAGTGGAATGCTCCAGAATCTATTATTACATGGCCTACTAAAATCTTTTATAATATCTGAGCCAGTAGGTAACCTGGATCAAATAAAAGTGCTTTGCTTCTACTTTTCTAGTATTTAAAGGGCCTGACATCATGCGTGCCATGTGCTGCATTAATAAAAGTTTAATTTTATTATTGCTTAACGATAAGAAAGGACATAGAACGTCATTTACATACATGTTCACCTGTTCCTGTCTGCCTTTAATTTCACTCTAATATTTCGGCGAATCATAAAATTGGGAAACTTTATTATTGACCTTACTTGAATAAAAAATGTGGTCTCGGTAGTGTGGAACTGTATATTCTAAGCTTAAAAGAGGCATAAACACCAAGGAGATACAGACAAAAAACGGTAAAAAACAGCAAGAATAACTTTAATGATATTCTGTGTGTTATGGCTGATGTAACTCCCTTAAATCAAATATAGCTACATTTATTTCTGTTGTTTTAGTAATTTCTAAAGTGATGATGAAGTCTCAAGTAAGAAATTGTTCAAAAGTTTTCCTATGTATACAGTACACAAATGCCCTGAAGTGATTTTCAATCATAGTTGTTCAAATGGAAGTAGTAGCATCTGACGTTCTTGTTCAGTTTCAAAATGTCACAGAAGCACCTATCATGTATGTAAATTTGTATTTTTTGTTTTTAGCTATTATAATATAATTTTAATGCGTATTTAGTTTCAATAAGGTACACCATCTACGACATTTGAAAGTCTTTGTGCATTGGTAATGATGAAGCTTGCCGTAGTTAGGACACTACCAGAGAAACTATGAAACAAAATGATACAATATTAAGTATGTTAAAATTCTATTTATTACAAATAATCAGGATTAAAAGTGCCTCTTGTTCAAAAGAAAAAAGGTACACTAAAGGGACAAGATCGCACCACAATAGCACTTCCAACAAAAAAGGCAAAGAAAGTTGATAGGGGACCTCAAAAATTTTTGTATAAACACTCAACTGAGAAAGAAAGAAGTATGATAATAGTTATTTTATGACAATAAGTGAGTGTAATTTTAGTAATTCTCTCCTGGTTTGTTAACTTACCTTGTACTGAAAATGCCATCAACGGTAATTCACTTCTTGAAGAATTTGAAGTGGATCGTTGCCAAGAGAAATTATTGCATGGTGTTCTGGATGAAAGTGTTGACAATTATTATTGTGAGAAAATATTTTACAAGCGATGCTTGGATGCATGCTGAAGATATTGTGCATAAAAAGAGAAAAGATGACATTTGGTAATGTACAGTTTGTCAACATGATCTTCATGCAATTGATTCATGAGATTCTACTCCCTTATCATCCCACCCACTTCATGACTACCCACTCAATTAACACATGCCATTGGTAATGAGGTGCTATGTATGCACACACAAAAGCCATCACAACAACAAATATCAAATATAATTCACTATAGAACATGATAACTACAATATATAGTGTCACATTAGTTCATCTAAAGTTCAGCATATAGCTATCATAGCTCCTGTTGCTCCTTGTGACATCTCACTTACTTTGGGTGAGCTGCTCCTGCTCCTCAGGGGAAAAAACTGCCTGGCGCATGAAGAAAAAACCAATCTTTATTGGATAAGAAATCAATGTGCTCTGGCAGAAAAAACCAATCAGCCTGTACCTACTGTGAAGCAACCTAATAAGGGAGAATTTATGTTGATTAACACAGACTTATCTCACACATAGCTGCAACTACAATGCTAACATCAATTAGTCATTGGCCTGTCACAATAGCACCAATAACACTGAATCCCCCATCTAAAATACTGCCAATTAGAATTATAACAAAAATTCAACCCTATACTAGACCCTCCTAAATTTAAAAAATTATTTGAATCAGACATAGCTTGTGTGCCGTGAATAGCAACCTAGCAATGCTGTACTGGACTACACACTGCACCTTTTACACTACTTATAAAACCACACCCAGTGTTGACACATTCCTAGAGGAGCTTATTTCCTGACTAATGCATTCTATTTAAACTTCAGGAATTGCACCTCTCCTATCATCCTACCCACTTCATCACTACCCACTCAATTAACACACGCCATTAGTGGTGAGGTGTTATGTATGCACACACAAAAGCCATCACAACAACAAATATCAAATATAATTCACTAGTGTCACAAAGAGTGCTGCAGTTCAGAAAAACACATGCAAGTCTACAGGCCAATATTTTGGGTCACAGATAACCTTGCTTCCACTGAATCTTTATTGTACCAATCTTTGGCAGTTTCTGACCTCCACCAGCCATGTCTCTTGAATAGTCTATAATTTATTCCTGCATTTGCTGCAGCTGTTGCCCCACCTGCTCTTAAACTGTGGAGGCTGAATGATCTCCTATCATAGCCAAGATCTGGTAGTTTTGCTAGCAACAGCTCCCTGAGCCTTGAATAGCTTATTGACCCAAAACTCCTCAGCTTCTCTCATGTTTTAGTGACCATTATTCCCTAGAACAGCCTCTCTTGAGATGAACTATGTAATTCAGCCATAAAAAGTACTTCTCCAGCATGGCCATTGGGCATCAGCTAATTCTTGCACGCGCTACTGTAAGCCTTGCACCCTCCATATATTGGTCAGTCTTACTTGAGGATATAAATACTATCATGTGATCAGAATGAAATTTGATATCACAGCAACGTAACTTTGATAGCTCATCATAACGTAGGAAAGCTGCGTAAGCTAAGAGGGCAACTGCTACTAAGCGGACGTCTGCGAGGGTTGGAGGCTTAGACATACTTGCTACTATTGCCAATAACATCTGGGAAGTAATTGGCTCCTTTTTTATCACTGCTTTTGCCAGGGCCCGCTGTAGACCTTTTAGTGTGGCTGAGACAATTGGTGCCCCAGAAATAGGGGGGAGTACCCAGCAAGCTCATGAGCCCAGGTAATACAGATGACAGCGGTCTCCACCGCTGCTTTACTACCAACTGTGTCCCCAAGATACTGCAAATATAGTATTAAATAAGTCTCGCTCACAGGTAAGCCTTGAGGTATTCCATGGTCATCTGCCCATCTCCTCCATTTGCTATATGCATATAGGTATTTGGTCGTTGTACTTTCTGCTCTCACTTTCAAAACTGTTGCTGGAAGCTTTGCAGCCAAAATCCTCAATGTCGGGTTTTTTACCTCCTGCAGTTTATTCCAAACACTAGAGTTAAATATCTCTAAAAGTGAGAAATACATAGCATAATTAAGAAAAAATAAGAATACATGCCAGATTACCAAATAGCATATTTTAGAATAAATGCTACCAGAAAAAATGCATTGACCACACAATTGTAGGTCTAACCTAAAACTATTCTACATACCAATACCCAATCACATAATACTAGTTCCTTGTCATAACTATAGATCAGATCTATATTCCATGAAGCACTAAACACACCATCATTTGTCACTACTATTATACTGTTAACTACTGAACTACTATACTTAATTACACACCCACCACTGACATATAGCAACATAAGTAGGAACCCACCAAGGGTAGCTCAAGGCCAGGGCCTGCAAAGTTACTGACCAACAGGTCGCTCACCACCCAGGTGATTCTCAATGACTCCCAGCAAGGACTCTTTCTGTTACTGGCACAGCGAAACTTATACGAAGTGCTAAAACACAAGTGTTAGGCATTTGACTATTAAACAACACTGACCCTGAACGGGTGGGAAGGAATAATACATCTGACAGTGGCAAATCTTGCCACTGAAGGACAAATTTCTGAAATTTGCCATGACCTTTCCAAAGGAGAGACCAATAAGCTGCCGACTCACACAAAGGGACAATCAATGACCCACTAGCTTGGCATGCCTCAACACTGTAGGGACTAAATAGAGAGGGGGGCACCACCAGCTATTTTAACCCCCCTAATCTGTGGTAAAAGAGTCAACAGCCTCTGCACCTATTTCAGCAAATCTGCTATGAAAACGGGTCAGTTGTGCATTAGCAGCTGAAGCAAAACAATTAAAAGTGTGAGGCCCCCACTCACTGTCTATAGCTTGAAAAACCACAGGGTTGAGCTGCCAATCATCCACATCAACTATTCAACTAATAGCATCTGCAATTTGATTAAGCTCTCTAGAAACCCATTTTGGTTCCAAGTCAATATGGTGCGTAATACACAAAGACAGAATAGAATATACTATCTCTTGCAGATCTGCCTTTCTACTTTTAACAGAAAGCAACATTCTGATTATCGGTATGCCAACAAACTCTTTGGCCCACCAGGCCATTAGAAAAATCTACTAGGACTCTCTTTACAGCTACTAATTCCTGCCATGTGGAACTATTGGTCCTCTCCTTCTCATCCAAAACACCATTAGCAACATAGCAACTGTGGTTAACCACATATTCCCCCATAACCGGTATCACTAGCATCTGAGTATACTACTCTTACTGCTGAAGTACTGTGCCAAATTGATTGCCCATTATAAGAGTCAATTTTGGACAACCAAAAATCAATTTCCTTTCTACAGTCACTATCCAATTCAAGTGAGTTGTACCACGATGTCTGCAAATGCAATAACCTATAAAAAGCTCTAGTCATCATTCTGACAACATTGCCCAGTCCCAACCACATCGAAATAATTTTTCCTGTCAGGCTTGCTAGACACCTAGCCTGAACTAAATTTAGTCGTCATACCTCCAAAAGCAGTTCCCGTACCTTTGCAATCTTCTCCTGTGGTACCTGGACTTTACCAGTCGTAGTATTTAAAAAAAAGCCCAGCCACTGTAGACAATCAGTATGATTCCATTGTGATTTCTGCTGATGTGCTACAAATCCAGCTCTTTGCAAAGTATCCCTTACCTGTTCTCTAGTAGTAGCAATGTTCTCTTCTTGGCCCATCCCAATCCCATCGTCTAAGTATGCTACTACCATAATCCCTCTAGTTCTCCAATATCTAACCACAGGTCTGAGCAGCTTTGTAAACAGATAACATGCAGCTGAAAGCCCAATTGGTAACACAGTAAACAATATTTCTGCTGTTCTCTACCTTGGGACCATGTAAATCCTAAATATGTTTGATAGCTCTCGCAGATATCCACATGGTGATATCCCGATTTTAAATCAAAGGAGAACATCCTGTCACCCTTTTCAGTAATAGCTAATACTGTTCGCAAATCCTCGTATTTAAATTTAAAATTTTTTAAAAATTGATTTAGATATTTTAAGTTCAATACTAAACGTCTCTTTCCTAAATCATTAACCACTACCATTAGTGGACTAAATATGCGGGGAGCTCATTGTCCCTTCCAGCAAATCACCCGTCCATCAGCTAAAGGATCAGCTAAGGCTTTGTCAACAAAATAATTTTCAGAATTTACTGAAGGATGATTGTTACAGCTATAACTAGGGGGAATGGACAGTAATGGTAACGGGTAGCCATTTTTTATTGTGTCAATAATAAACATGCTAGCCTTCAGTTCTGATTCCCAATAATCTGCACTATTCTTAAGTCTACCTTTCACTGAGGGATGCTCATCACAATTTTCATCAAACTCATGTCCCTCCACATCACTCTAACCCGCTGTACATGACTACTCAACTCCAGCTCAGTACCCTATTCGTGCAAATCCCAAATTATCTCATCTCCCTCTCCATCACTCTCACACTGATGTACATGTAAAATGTTACTCATTCTACCATACAAAGGATATGTCCTACTAGGAACTGGGGCTCTACTGCTCTCCGGATTCAATAGCATAGGACAATTCCTCCTCAAGTGGCCAAACTTGAAGCACTGATGGCAGAGGCCAATTGGACGCACTGGTGGTACAGATGGGTAGCGGCCTGATGGCTTCAACATCACTGGAGCATGCTGGTGAGGTGCTGTTAGAGGCAAAGTCATCTGCTGCTAAAACTTCTGAATCTTAGGAGCTGATGCAGCTGGTCTTGCTGATTTCCTCTTTCTAGCAGTTGCCTTCTTTTCTGCAGTTTTCTCCGCCTTTTCCATCTTATTCTCATCGTCGCTGTCGTCCACTAAGGCATCTGCCTCATACTCTTGTACAACAGCCCAGCCATTTTCTGACATAGCGTCTAGAGACAGGAATGGATCAAATTAGTTGTGTGGGTGGAAAACTACAGTGCGCATGCGCTTTAATTAGATTGCTTTGTTTTTTTTTGTCTATGACACAATGGCTACTAATCAAACTATTGTTACTGATCATACTAGTGGTATTTCTGGGGTTTTATGTCCTTCGGCTACTTCTCTGCTGGGGTTTCCGATTGGATTAAGTAACTTGGGGAATACTTGTTTCGCAAACTCTGTTCTACAAGCACTGTTTTGTACTAGGAGTTTTCATTCTGGTATTATTAGTCATGTCAAAGTACCAGGTATATATATTTATGTAGAATAGACATAATTTTTTATCAACATTATTAATCATTGCTAGGGTGTAACCTTCTATGTCCTTTTTTT
>NW_003546246.1:793515-795488 GCF_000090795.2 Amphimedon queenslandica | reverse complement strand
ACAAATAACAATGATCCCGTAAAAACTGTTACTTAATGCAGCATTCTGTATAACAGTATAATACACAGTCATGACTAACTTTCTTTGGCATTATGTGCAGTGACTGGCCTTTTTAATCTTCTTATGAATCAAGCTAAATAAACATATAAATGAATAGGGTATTACAATGCATTCTCAAAGAAACTGTAACAGAGACTTACCACGCTGGCACACTTGGTTTCGTACTTTGACTTCTCGCGCGGAAAGTCTGGCAGCATGCTGACAAGTACTGCGCATGCTCGGTACTCGCCCACGCAATTAATTGGATTCATTCCTGTTTTTAACGGCATGTTTTTCTGACAGGTTGGCCATTTTTATGTGCTTCTGGTGTTTACTTAGCAACTCCATACCTTGACCTAGCAACTCCTTGGCCTGCTCCATCTCAGTCTTCGTGGCTTCTGTGACTGGCATCTTCTTCAAAACAGAGTCTGCTTCCTCCACTTTAGACATCACTTCTTCATTGAACTCATACTGAAGCTTACGACCTTTCTTCTTAAAGATATAGCTATCCCTCTCGCTTGATCCTCCGTGATACAGATTCAGCAGTGTTTTCAGCTGACGTTTTTATCTCAGCTCTCAGAGTGCAGGGGCGGATCTAGGATTGAATTTTTGGGTGGGCACTGATGATGTAGGTGGGGCAATTAGTGGGTGTGGCCAACAAATCCTGCATTGAAAGTCAAAATTTTGAAGATTCAGCCAGTTAAAATGAGCTCCTTTGTGGTTTACAACTTGTTTTTATAGTCATGCTTCACAGTTTACATAGTAGTTTACATTAAAAAGTTAATTTTAAATTGCTGCACAAAATTTTTGGGTGGGCCTGGCCCAGCCAGGCCCACCCTTAGATCCGCCACTGTCAGAGTGCCCAAGGTGTCCATTATCGTCTTAAACTGCGCTTGTGTAATGAGAGCTTTTCCCTCGTGATCTCTACCTCCTGCTAGAGCGTCATCATCGGCCATCTCTCCTGAAGGATCCGCAGAAAAGGACTACTATGAATGACCAATCTAGCCGTCAAAAATAATTTGAATCAGATATAGCTTGTGTGCCGTGAATAGCAACCTAGCAATGCTGTACTGGACTACACACTGCACCTTTTATACTACTAATAAAACTACACCCAGTGTTGACACAATCCTAGGGGAGCTTATTTCCTGACTAATGCATTCTATTTAAATGTCAGGAAATGCACTTCCATGTAACTGATGCCTACAATGGTACCATTTTAAATGTGTTTGTGTTACTTCAAGGCATAAAAAAAGTAATTGGTTCTGTCGTAGTTGCTGCAGTAATTAGCTTTGTTGTATAACATTATATTTGCTGTCTTACACTGGTTTGTTCTCTCTTTGTGTCACTCAAATGAGTATTCTATCAATATAAACTTTGACATTCTATATGAACTTTTAAATTCAGTTAACTCAGCACTGTCATTCTATTCATGCTACATGATCACCATGTCACATACCATATAGGGCTTTAATTGTGCGGAGCTAAAATTTTGTGGATTGATAAAAATCAATTTTTCATGGAAGTAACTTTTGTGGATTCACAATGTCGGTGCCACACCTTAAATGGCAACTGAAATTTTAACAGATCTTTAATTTCGCTGTTTCATGCAAACAGCAAAAATAGCGAAGGTTTACCTCCTCGAAAATAAAGCGCTATACAATAGTCATTTCAAGTTACTTCATTAAGGCTCGGCTTTCACATTGGCAGTAAGAACTGAGAAAAAGCTTTGATCAACACTGTAATTTTTATTCATGCTACATGAAAAAAATGGCACATATTCATTTCATGTTTACTTAATCGTCTATGCTTGGTTTCTTTCACTTCGGCAGTAAGAAGTCAAGAAAAACATTGATCAGCAGTGCGTGCACGCACTGCTGATCAATGTTTTTCTTGACTTCTAAGATGTTCTTTAAACGGAGTGTCTTTTCTAC
>NW_003546246.1:771999-793505 GCF_000090795.2 Amphimedon queenslandica | reverse complement strand
GAGAGACATTTCACAGTAGACTCCAGGAAATGAAGATACTGATGAATATGATTGGTTTGTATCATTTGTATTGCTTAACAGTTGAAATAATATTGTATATACAGTAAAGAAATGCTGTATAATGACTGCTGTGTTGAGCCAAACTTACAAAGCACACCCAGATTACAAATTATGAGAGCAGAGTAATGTGTTCATTTGATACAAATTAATGATATGTTCTACTGTAATGTCATTCAGGTTACTAGTGAAGAACAATTGTGTATCCCTTGATCCTAAATTGAAAACTTTTACAGTCATAGGATCTGGAGAGAAGCCACATAATGTTACGATATTTCCTTCATAGTATTGTTGATGCCCATCCATCACCATTATTGTCACATACTTTGTGTTTAACTTAGTTTGGGAATTGCAATTCATGACACTGGTGTAACAAAGGTGAATCTGTCCTAGTACAAGTGTTGGAATCAAAATCCCAGAAATCACAAAAATATGCTAGAAAAAGACTAAGGCCTGGTAATGGGTACTCAATTCAAGTAGAACATCAACACATTTTTTTAACTTGCATGTGACAGTGATGTTGACAGTATGACAATATTTTAATGTACCTTTTTTGCAAATAGGCCAATGGAAACATTTGTGTCATTCACAGAAGAGCAAGTTAAACAAGTAGCGAAGGCATTTTTTTATATGTTAACTATACCACGTTGTAGGATGATAACAAAATTTTGACTTTTATATACAATCCTTACTCCGGCTCCACTGCACCAAGTTTTGTCAGTCACTTATTAAGTACTTAAATTCAGATATTTTTGAATCAGGCTAAAAGTATGCAGTTATAGAAGGAAGCTTTCCAAAGAACACGTAAATTAGTCACACATATGCAATTGAAATTATACACCGTATATACCCAGCAAATAAATCTTAACAAGTTCTCCTATGTTCTTATAAGAAGTGCTAAAATGATCTAAAATTTAGGATGTCAAGATACATCCTACAATTATCTGATATCAGATTTTCCAAGAATTCTAATGTTTTTAACTAACAATGATATACCATCTCAGAAACAGTAACATTATGTATGATGACTATAGTTAACATAATTATTGTAGGCCGGGTTTCGATTGCGTATCTAATAGATGGCGAATTTGAAAAAAATAACTATTTTGCGTTTTTAACAATTGCAAAATATAGCCTATGTTTAAGCCACACCCACAAGTTAATTAATTAGAATGGCTACTCCTGGACAGGCTACTCCTAATAAACAAACTACTGCTCTAGACTCTTTCACCATCTAGAGTGTTATCCGTGGTCATCAAATATATAAAAGTATATGGACCCCTATTTTAGGAGAAAAGGTATCTTTACAGCTAGAACAAATAACAGCCACGATGCTAGATCAGTTGCTGTGCTGAAAGATGGTATTGTGGTTGGCCATGTGCCGAGAGAAATTCCAAAAACAGTTTGGTACCTTTTAAACCGAGGTGGCAGTTGATCATGTGAGGTCACTGGAAAAAGAAGGAAAGGCGAAGGACTGGAAGTGCCATGCATTTTCACTTTCATCAGGGGTTCTCATAAAGCAGTCCAGAAGCTAAAGGCATTGCTAGAAGATTATAGCATTGATTATAAACTTGATTAATGTTGACATATTATTTATAAAATACTGGTACCATTGTTTAAATTATATATATAACAGTATGCAATATAACTATTTGTCTGTATCCTCAGCTTCTGCAAAGTCATTAAAAGGGTCTTCATCAACTTCAATTGTTGGTGGAGCTTGATGTTGTCTTGCCACTGTCACTACTTCAGTAATTCTAACTTTTTTGAATCCATTTGTTATGATATATTGTTCTCTTCCATTTTAAATTTGTCATAAAGTGCTGTAAGCCATTTCACACCAACTTCCTTCAATTTCAATTCCTTCAATTCCTTCTGCTTCTATGCCTGCTTGGAGTTGCTTCTCCACCTCTTGAGCATACCAATGTCGGAAACTCTCTTTTAAGAAGCCTTTGGCAGCTTTGTTTGTGCTGACATCTAGTGGCTGCAGTCAATTTGTTGTTCCAGGTGGAATAAATACAATAATTCCTTCAATCTCCATCTTCTTAAGAACAGAAGCAGTAGTCTGGCCACTAAAGTTATCCATTAGAATCAGGGCTTTTGTGATGCTTTACCAATGCTTTCCCGGATTTTTTTGACAGAAGGAAAGATGATGTTACTAAAAAATTAAAGACAAGTTTTTTCATTTGCCCAATGATTCAGTGCGTGAAAAATGTCAAATTCGCTTGGAAACTTGTATTTTGTATGTGACAAACTTGTTTTCCTTTGGTAAAGAATTTGCATTGGCAAAAAATCCCCATTAAGTGTAGCTGCAAATGTAGAAGAATTTGCCACTTATCGATTAGTCAAATTACCTCCACTCGCTTGCTCCCTTCAGCAGCCATGGTCCACTCACCAGCAGGTACAAGTTTTAAACCTGTTTGGTCAAGTTTTATTATGAGACTCTGGAATTTGGTGTAGCTGTACCATATTAGCAATTTGATTCAGAAATCCTGTTTCTTCTTTTCAAAATCCTCATTAGACATGCCAGGTGTAGATTTTGTGGTGGCTTTGCACTTCACATATTTTATCCTCTTCAAGAGCGACGTAGCCCAGGTCTTTGTGATTTGTATGTGACAACCATGTTCCACAAGCAGAGTTCTGTCATGAGCATTGACAATACCATCACCAGCTGCCATCACATTGCTTGACCCTATAGATGGTCCAGCATCTCTTAGAGCTCTTACATATTCTTGGACTTTGGCATCCAATTGATTTCCAAGCAGCACCTTTCTCCCAGTGTGACGTTTTGGTTGACTTTTCACTTTGGTTTTCCCCGTGCTGTCGAGCTTTTTTAATTCGTCAAAGTATCTCCTCAAAAAGTCTTACAGTGCTCTCTCCAATGTCGTGAGAATCATTAAACTTCTTTACAGCTGCTGCATTTCCATTTTTAGCGGCATATCTACCAATATTGGCTCTCTCCTCAGGAGTGTAAGATGTGTTGTACTTCCTTTTCTTCCCTTCTTTCTCTTTGTCCAAAGCAGCTGTCACAGCTTCATTAACTTCCTTCAAGATGGTTGGGAGCATTTGTACTTGACTACAAGAAGGCAATTTAGGCTGAAAGTATTGCAGGATGCCACTCATGATGCTGTGAGGGAAACACTTGTAGAGAAAATGATTGGTTGGCGTGGTGTTTACAATTATTATTCGTTATGTAGTCTTTCAACTGCAATTCCTTTCTTTGCAAGCTGTATTCCAGACTCGCAATTTGCAATCACAAAATCTTGCAATCGAAACCCGGCCTTTGGTACTTATAATTCGTCTGTTATCACTCTGACAATGAATTTATCAACATAACAGATCTACTATGTTCTAATAACACATTAGAGTAGAAACTTTTAATGCTTTTGACTTTTGTTTTGTTTCCTGATCTCATATTCAACATTTCTTGTTTATACTCTTATCTCTTTTGTATGCATTTCCTTGTAACAATAGTTTCTAATTTGTTCTTTTAAGTATTTCATCATTTTCTGTATTCCCATCATAATTATGCAAGGTACAGGACTGTCTTTCCATTTCATATTGTAGCAAGCAAGCATCAGCAATTTCCAAGGCAATTCTTTACTACAGGAGTCAAAATCTTCGATATCGATTTCATTTGGAATAAATGGAGGAGAACTAGGTGATCCCCATGAAGTATCCATTTGACTTTCCTGTGTTTGTCTTCCTATAGCTAATGAAATGTCATCATTCCTCTTCACACTTTTGAGTTGTATAGGTACCAGTTGAAGTCTTTTCCCTTTTATTGTTTTTTGGCTCTTCTTTTTTGTGCTACTAATGATCTTTTTCTTTCATAAAAAATAATTTAGCAGCCTATATTCTCCTTTCGACGGTTAAATAAGTTATGAAAGAATCACAACTAAAATACATTAGCCAATGCATGAATATTCACATTATAATGATAGACATAAAATGAATATTGATCAAACAATTGGTTTAATGTTGTTTTAATCAAGACTCACTTTACTAGTTTTTAAATGTTCCATTCATTAAACAGCTGTGCTCATTATTATTTATTAAAATTAACTGGTATAAAAGTTTCATTGGCAATGATTAATAAAGTTCATAATGATTGGGGCATGGTGTAATCAATGTTGTATTTTGTCCTTGAATTGGAATATTGATAAGTAAGCATTTCCTCACTGTTTTTAAAGGTATGCAATTAATTGCATTTTCATTTATGTGGTGAAATACTCTGTTAACTTGATTTCATCTCCCTAATAATATGTTCATTTTAACTAGGTTGTAACTTTGTGAGAGGAGATAAATTGTAATTCATTTTAAAGGCCTTAACAATTGAAAAAGGTAATTCATTAGTACGCCGGTAAAAACCTATAATTTGTCCTAACCCATAGTACTTCTCACCGTAGTATAAAGTTTGTGCTAAAATTGCCATATAGAACATATAAACCTCATTGCATGTAAAACCATGTATAAAAGCCACCCTTTTCTCACTGTCTGATAAAGTATGAAGTAAAACTAATAAGAATTACAATAAACTTCTTGCATATTGTCTTGATTTTAAAACAAAGATTTTTTAATGTATGCCTGGCTTCACATTTGTGAAGCATATGATGTAGAGCCTGACAAAGTTGTATTTGGAAGGACATCTGATAAACTATCTTTTTAGTGCCATTACATTTCTTTCCCAAATACCGTGATGCTTCTAAAATTTTATGAGTCACTTTTGAAAAATTAGTTTTGAAATGAAAAATTTGAGGAAATTAAGCCTTTATGGCCAACTAACAATTAATTCTGACAAAATAGGAGGCACTAAGATACATGTATGAAGAAGAGATTGTAAATCTGTCAATGCTTTTCTGTTGCTTAGCTAATAATCTTCACAATCTGAATCTTGAAGTTAGGCCTCCTAATGGCAGTCATCTGTCCGGTCGAGTGCTGCTCGAGGCATCACAGTGATTTGGACTTGATTCTTGGCCCTTCCTGCACAGGTCAATGTGTTATAATGCTGTCGAATGTTGATATTGGATGGAATTGGTGAAATCAAAAAAACTTTTATCATAATTTAGGAAACCAAATATTCAAATTAATTTATAAATAATAGTGTTACAAAATTATTCACTTTAAGGTGCGAAATTTTGAGAGAATTACCGTAACTATTTAAGTTCTCAAACCCAAACATTGAGTATACCCATAAATGACCCAACAGCTGAACCATACCATTAATATGTTCTAGCCAATGCATTTTTGCCATGTCAATGATACAGAAGTATATATTCCCAGCTTCCTGATAGAAAGTTAACAGCATAGAGTATGCCATAGTTAGGTCACTTTTCTTAATTTCGTCAGGGAGTAGAAGGTGAATGGCAGTATCAAGAAGAGTAAGACAATAAGTGTAGTCTTTGGTATGAAGAAGGAGCAAATAGGTACTGCATAAAAAAGTAACCATGCTCTATATTCACATGCCTTGTAAAATGAAATATTCTTTATAAATTGTGGCATTCGTTAAATTTCAAGTGGAGGCTTTACTTGCTAAAGTACTCTGTTAATACAGGCTATGAGTTTGCGCAGGCTGTAAGGTTGAGAATGAGAACTTGAATCAAGCCATAGTGTTATTAACTGCATGAAAACTCCTGCAAGAATTGAGTGCATGTAATCAATGGGAATTGATTCTGGTAATGAAAAACCTCTGACAGAAAAGAATAGCCCTTACACGAACTTAATGACATAGTCTCGTTCAGCTTTTGCAGCCCACTTTTTCATTTCATGCAACAATCTGTAGAGATGCTTATCATCAGGAGTATATATACGAACTTGGTTGTGCACTTCCCTTTGTCTAAGTAGTAGAAACACCTTTGCTCCCTATTAAAATTAGTGACTACTACTTTTCCTGGTTGGTTAAGATTCCCCAAAACCAACTTGGCTCAAATAATGACATCTAATGTAAAAGACTGCTGCTTTACTACAAAACCTGCTTCCAATGACGATATGTTTCTGAGAAAAGGTTCCAGCATTATATTCAAGTTTTGCTTAGTAGGACCAAACCAAAGGAAAGTGACAACTTTGGAATGTTGATGAGGTGGGATGCTTGTTACCATTATGTAGACAGGCTACAGACTGCCTTTAAAACTGGGAACTCCATCAGTTGAGATAACTTAGCCCATATTATGATTGGTACATCAAAAGCCATAAGGAGACATGAGATCAATGAAGGCCTAGCGTCATGAATATATTGAAGATACTCTTTATCATAATGTCTTTGAAATGATAATAAAATGATTGTTTCTTCATGCAATCATATCAGCATATTACTTTCAATTGATATGCATACTATATAATTGCCTCAACTTAGTTTTAATAGGAAGGAGAACAAGGTCACACACTTCTTCTTTACACCTCTTCTTTTGCATGTCTCGCATGTAATGGTAGTGCCAAATTGCAATTTCAGCAGGAATGCAGTGTAGCACATTTGTTAAAACCTTTCAATGTCTGTTTCAATTGATAAATATTTTTAGGTCACTTGTTTGGCAGCATACAATGGGTCAATGCATGTACCAAATACATTACAGTATTGTGCAAAATACAATACCTGCATTAATGCAATTAATTGCTCAAAAGCTTTATATGAAAGGTGATTTGCAACAGCCTGATGCATAATGGCATAAATACTTGTGCTTCATGGTAAGTTGCTTCCTGCATATAGTAGAACTGTTGTCACAGGCATGGACTCTGCGTTATTTTAATTGTTAATGTTAATCAGCCACCATAAAATCAAACCTGTTATAGATTAATCTACATCTTAACTATAATCTTCCTGCTTTTCCTCACAATCATCACTAAGATCTTTTAAATGCTGCTCTGACAATCATCTAGTTCATTTTTGCCGTTACAATTGACCTCATTCTTTTGAAGATTAACATCAGCCTCTGAAAATATCTCTAAATCACATTCGTCTTTGCTTTCTCCTATATTCTCTGTTTCACTTTCTATATCTTCACCTGCATGTTAGTGGTCTCCAGAAAGTTATAATTGTCGGTTAAAAAATGTAGTTATTCCTTTTCATTACCATTGTGGGCATCATCAAAACCATTGTCATCAAACATTAAAGCATTATCATCACCATTTTTACTATGATCATTGTTGCTAGCTGTGCCTATTACATAAAAGTGTAATACAAAGTTGTAAGTATATAATTACAATATTTGTTTAGCTTTGTAACATTGTATTGATCAAGTTGCATTTGCTTCCAGTTTTTGCTGCTAGTACTAGGATCCGCATTCATCCTCTTCCTGTGTCTCCAAGCAGTAGCCTTAGCCAATGGAATTGATGGATCAAATAGGTATTGTTCATATTTCCTTGTTTCATGTAGTGTAGGCATATTTAAGTATAAAAGAATTAATTACAAAACCACACACTTAATTAGTTCCACCCCACTACTGACAATTACACATGAATTCTAACTGCATGCACATAATAATGCAGCTGTATTGCAGTGTGATTTGCTTTCTTCAAGTTTCTCACAGCAGCTGCATAGCTCCATTTAGTGTTGAATATAATTCTTGACTGCTCTTAAAGTACTAATTTTGAGTCAGCAGTTAACAGCAACTTCCTTTTGCTATAAGTTTCATCATAAAATGGCGTAGTCAAACTACATATAGCTCACAAACATCAGCCTTCTAAAAAGGCTTTAGAACAAGAAAATGAAGACAATGAAGTAATCAACTGTAAGATATAGTAATTGTAAGCATTTTATAATTATTGTGTCATTAGTTTAGTGTACCGTTAAATGGAGAGTCTTATGGGTTCAAATTGTGAGTATTCTGTTCACTCATGGTTTCTACAGACAAAAATGGGAGAAACGGTTACAGAAAAGGACTTGGTTTGGTAATAGTATATAGATGTTTAAAGTATAGTGCGTGGGCGCATCAAAGGCACCGCCCATTCATTATATACCATACAACACGTAGAGTGCTTTATCTGCTGCAATTATAGAACTGTTCCAAAGGAAGTGTTCTTTATTGCCACCTATATAGAACTGATTGAAACTGAGTAAATGCTTCTTAATTTGTAAACAAAAGGAATAAATCAGGTAATCATAAGTGACTTTAGTAGTTTAATGCTTATATGTATTGAAGCTGAAGTTTATTGTACATTAATTTAGTCCAGAAAAGGCAGGTAGCTGAGGCAATGGCACTGCTTCTTCTGTTTTATCTTCACTCTTAACCTTCACATCATTTTGAAATTTCTTGTCAGGATACACATTGGCTTGCTCAGCTTCTTTGTACAAACCTTCTTCAGGACATTCATACGATCTTAAAGCCTCAAGACTTCTGTGACCAGATTTATCAGAAATTATTTTCTCAGGTACACCACTGTTGTACATCCTTGAAACAGCTGTTGCTCTAAGACTATGGTTTGTATATCCAGACAAACCAGTTATCTAAGACACAAGCCTTTTTAAGGTATTAATCCCTACTCTTTGCTTAGCATAAGCTGCTCCGGTGGATGGAAACTTCTGTAGGGGACGCATATAAACATGTAGGGTTTCTTCTGGTAGTAGAGGAAGGTATTTGTCTAGCTACATCACAAGACAGCGATTGCTTTGAGGCTGAGAAAATGCTTTAACAACTTTGTTCTTTATTCGATGATCACTGAAACGATGAAGATTGTTTATGGAAATAAACTCAGTATATTCATAATAAACGCTATCATTATAAACAGAACGATCTTGCGACACGTTGGAACTGTTTTACTAGAAGATCATGTTGCTCTTGGACTCCCGTTAACACAAAATGAAGACAAAGGTAAAAGAAAATAGTGATGTAAAATTGTTGGGGTAAAGTAACTCAAAGAGCCTGCATCCCAGCAGGATTGTTCCAGTTCTTTTGATATAACCTCCGCCTTTTTTACTGTGACTCCTACTCCATCACGATGCAGCTTACTGTTGATAGTGTCTAGAATATGATTTAGATCCTGAAAGTGGAGGTCATTTCCATCCATTATATTAAAAGGGACTTTATTATCTGCTAATTCCCTACCAATGCCACTTAGCAAACTTCTAATACTCGATGGTGGGTACCTGTCTCCATTTAACTTACAAACTTCTAGAGTAAACAATTGTAATACGTAACATAGACGATCAGGGCTAGAAGGAGCTGAAAAAATGTCAAGCTCTATTGGTTCTTGTGGCATCCTTTTGTTTCTTTGCTTCGCCCAGGAAAGAAAAGTATTGACTGCCCATTTTGTAGACAGCGCTGTGTTTTCAGGAACAACTCCATTTGCTGCCTTTGCTACAACAGCAGAGACCTTGGAGGGAGATGCGAACTGGCTACCGGAAGAAGCTCCTTTCGGCTTCTTTAGAGAAAGAGAGATTCTTCTCTTCTTGTAGAGTGGTTCCTCCTCCTGTATCTTGTCTTGCTTCTCAGTCGTTTGCGGGTCATTGCTCTCCAATTCCAAGCACTCATGCTCTTCCATTTCAACTAGTCTCTGATTTTGGCTCACTGACTGCACATGGCAGCGCATTGAGCCAACTGTATTGTTAGACAATACTGCGTGCGCATTGCCCATACGGCTGCTTTGTTACCAGAGACACACCCCAGGAGACGGGTATCTTTGATGCGCCCACGCACGCTATAAATCATTTAAAGCATGGGCTCAAGTGCTATACAGGATATAACGGCACAAGGGGTGGAGTCGAGATTGCAATACAGCACCCGGCTTTTAGCACTCAAGCCCATGCTTTAATTATTACGTAAAGGCAAACTATATGAAGTTACAGTTCTGGAGACCTGTTGTTTGCTTGCAATTTTTAACAATCATAAATTGTGTATATACATGCAAGCCTAGGAAGCTAAATGTCCTCAACTAGAGGAAAGTGATGATAGTGACTATGATAGTCATAGTACTTAGAAACAAAAGTTGACTGCCAGAAAAGAAACTGTACAAGAGGCAGAGAAGGAGGATACTGGAAATGAAAGTATAATTATTCAATTTTGTAATTACATAATAATTGATTTGTTTTTAACTTTGGTTTTGGTCATAATTTTAATTTAAAATATTCTTCACTTTTTGCATTTACTAGTTTATTGATTGATAGATGTAGAGATGTGTGACAATGTACCTTTACATAAACAAGGTATGTCTCAACTTGTACGATACTATTTCAAGCAAAATTAATAGAAATAGGAGCTGAGGCTATAGTGAATGATTTACCAGGAACATAAATTTAATTTAATTTTGTTAATAAAACTATAAGCATTTAGAAACTCTTTGTACCACTCCACGTAGCTGTAAGATAATAATGAATAATTTAAAACAAAATCAGCATCATTATAAATTTCAAAGGCAAATGGAAACACATTTTCATGGGTATCTTAATAAATAGTTGCACATGACACATCAGTTTACTTAGTTCGAAGTACTCCTGCCTTCTTGGCTGGTGAACTGGAGGCAGCTCCTGTGGAGTGAGCACCAAACAAAAAGGTTTTAACACCAGCATTGTTCAAAACAAACTTTACTTTACATAACGACCAATCGTGCTGCAGCAGACTGAATTATTAGCCTTCTTAAGACACAAGAGTTGAGATGATTTACCCATAATGGTACCACCTTGGAATGGTTGAGTGACTTTCTCATATGCTTCAGGAGTCACCATTTGACAGAGAGAGATTCAATCATTGGTAACCTCTTAATTGTTAAGGACTGTGCAGGACGTGACCTCCTAGTCTTTGACAGACCTTTTTGAAACCCCACATAATCTACATTATGCTTACTATATTGCGGGTCCAATAAATGCATATCTAAATATCTTGAGGCTAAGGCCAAGGCCAACAACATGGCTAGTTTACAAGATAAGCCATTCAATGACAGATTATCATTCTGACTCATGTTATTCTTAACGAAAGAGATTACAGACCTCACATAACACGTATCACCATATCTGGGTAGAGTTGGACGTTGGTTAAAAATACATTACAGGAGCTTAACCATAAGTAGTTGTTGTCCTACTGGAGTACCCTCAATTGATGGGAGTGTTGCCGAGAGGGCTGACCTGAGTGAGTTGATTGTTGAATAATTGAGAACAGCATGAAATTCAGAGGTGAGAAATTCAATAATGTCCTCTATAGAGGCTGCAAATGGATCCAGGCGCAATGATTGACACCATCTACACCATTTTTTCTATGCGATAGTGTGCAATTTTTCAGTGCGCTTCCTCCACGCTAATGATAAGAGAGCAAATGCTTCCTCTGAAAGCTTGTTACATCTTTCTGCAGTCCTGAGACCTACCAGGCAACTAGAGGCATATGGCTTTTGAGAATTAAGGGATGTGGCTCCCCCAATGGATTTGTCAGAAGAAGCAGAATTTGTGGGAGGAGAATGTGAGGAGCTATTTCTTGCAGATCAGTGATGGATACCAGACTTGAGATGGCCAATTGGGGCTATTGCGTGGCTCATTATGTCCTGTGTTAATTTCTACAGAACTTGACCCAGACTGGCAAAACTGGGGAAAGCATAACATGTCAGTCCCCTCCAGCTCTGTGCTAAAACATCCACTACTTCGGACTCTGGATCTAGATGATAACTGAAGTATCTCTTTAATTTTGTGTTTAGCAAGCTGCAAACAGATCTATGCAGCAGGAGCCCAGCATCTTTATTATAATTTTAAAAATCGGTGGGTCTAGCCTTCAATCGGTGAATTCTACTCCTTTACTCGACAGCACATTGGCAAAAGAATTCTGTACTCCAGGAATATGAACTGCATGAGTGTCAAATTTCTGGCCAAACATCTCAGCCAGAGTGAAATTGCTAAATCTGAGAGCAGTTTGGAATGTGTACTCTATTGTTGAGATAAGCAATTGTTGTCATATTGTCCAGCAATAGGGTAATGTTGAGGTGTCTCCTGTTTGCAGCAAAGTTCTTGAGAGCCAAAAAGGCTGCGAGGAGCTCTAAAAAATTAATGTGGTAAGACCACTCCCTGTCTGACAATGACCCCAATTGATATTCCCTCTGCGCTGGCTCACCAGCCTGTAAATGAAGCATCGGAACAAATCTTCAGTTTTGGTAGAGTACTGATTAACTTCCCATTCTGAGATGAGAGATCATTAATCCAAAATAATAGGTCCATCTTGGCCTCTTCGTCCAGTATAGCTGTCGCATCCAGAGAGCCATGTTGATGTAGTATTGAACTGGTAAAAAATCTCCTACAAGTGATGCACAAAATACTGCAGTAACCTGCCTCTTATCTCCAAAACCTTTTATTTCGATGCGTTTCGAACCTTTTGGGGCCATTGTCCATGATGCAGCAGGAACTAAATTCAAACCCGTTTGATCCCAATTGAATATTAATTCAATTGGGATGTCCTCCATTTTGACAACATCAATCACATCACTTAAAAACTGGAACTTGAGTTGAAGAAAATTTTCAGGGGGTAGAGACGATTTGGTGCTTCCTTTCCTTTGAGAATAGCCCATCCTTTTCAATAGTGAGACTGCCCAAGCTTTGGTCAATGTCACTGGACCACCAAATTCTGCTAGTTTACTTCGATCAAGGTTCAGCATTATTCCTCTAGCTCCAGCACGAATTGTATCAGTGCCAATTCATCTAAACGATTTTGTAACAACAATGGCCTTCCTCGTTTCTTCAAGCTTAATTCAGTCACAGGTAAGCTGTTTCTGTTGATCCTACTCTTTGCCAACTCCACCTTATACAATTTTTTGAACTTCCTTACTGTGCTATCATTAATAGTGATCTGCAACTCTCTACTGTACTTTATTTTTGCAGTTTGTGTTCCATTTAGAGAAGCATATTTTCCTATTTTAGCCCTCTGTTTAGCAGTATAACTAAAGTAATGGCCACGTTTAGATCGCCGTTTCTTGGCCTCATTCACTTTCATTTCCAGCACTTTGTTGGCCGCTGCTATAGCAGAGGAAGGCACAGATATAGATAAAGAGCCACGAGGATCAGGAACGTCATTGTGTTCCTTAGAGACAGTCTTGTAGTACTGAAGAATAGACATCTTTCTATAGACACTTGCTTGAAAGTTGAAACACATGGTAATGTTAATTATATTATACGAAAAGGAAAATTTTACTTTGTAAAATTTTTAACAAACCTTATTTTGTATGATATTTTATTTTTGCGAATTAAGCATAGAGTAAAAATTTTATTGCAGCAAAAATTTCCGGATAGACGGTATCCAAAATCTGATTCTGTTCCAAGTCCATTATTGTAATTTAACACAATAACCCGGACTATCACAGCTTCTGTCTCCTGCAATTGATAGATTTCTAGATTTTCTTGCTGAGAATAGTTTCGATTGATTCTGTCTCCATACATGATTGAGTGCCAGTTGAACAAAACATCTTTCATAACGAAAAAATGCTGTTTTTGAGATAGTAGCACAGTTCATAAAATTAAAAAATGGAAGTGTCTTTTTAAGAAGTAATCATGACAATGATGAAGCTGATATTAAAGGAGAACCCACTGGTAGATTCTGTACAACAGGTTGACTGTTCTAGGTGATTTTGTAGAGACAAGCTGAACATGATTTATTGACACGTAATTGTGATCGGAGTGTAGATAAAGAGGCAGTAGTATTTGATAGACATTGGGGACATGTATCAAATAGACTGAATATGCAAGACTTGAAAAGGGTACGTACCAGCAATGTCATAAGGAATGCTACCGTAAAGATTTTAGAATGGAACATATTAGGGATCACTAATTTACTTTAAGTCATCATTCTCATCTGCCTAATGTTCTACATCATCATCAGTTACCCATGACACAGAACTGTCTGACATTCTAAAGTAAGGCAAATGTCATTGCACTAAAATGTTGTTACTAACATTGAACTACAAGGTGATGAATTGTAGTCATAATCAAAGTCAGTTTCATCTGCACTTTCCTCTTCATTGGCTTCATCACTACTACTATATTCCAGTTCCCAACACAAGAGGGTCATATTAAATCACACAGCAGCAAATACTTTCTCAGATATAGACTTTATTTTGTCTGAAAGGAGTGTGCATTGAATGCCAACATCGAAAGTTAATGGTTTAATGCTAACTAGAGTAGCTGAGATAAAAACACTACCATAAATGAGTAAATACCCTATTTTATTTGCAACTTTGCTTTTTTCTTTAATAAAAACTTGTATTGCTCTGTCTCGTTGCAACAAGGGTGCAGAAACTTCAATCTACATGTACCTTATAACAATATTGACATTTTTGTCTGGGACATACAGGTGTGTATGTTTCCTCCGCATCATCCACTTTCATGCTAAGTGGTTCCTTTGACTGCTTTGTTTCTTCAGCCAATTACTATTATAGATTTTATTACATAATAGCTAGCTAAATTTTGTCATACCATGGCTTGTCTCCTTTTTTTCAAAGGCTGCAGAGTGTCGATAAGAAGTAGGACTAGAGTTATTGCTAGTGGGAAATATTGAGGGAACAGCACTTGACTTCAACATCTGTGTTGTTTTATACGTAATTTCTTTTGTTATCTTACAGTTAAACTACAAATCTTATTTTGATAACTATTATTTGAAGTTGATGAAGCAAATTTAGAGCAGTCTTCAGTGAAGTGGCAGCTGCAGAGGTAAGAAAAGTCACTAGGGCCTTTCCGAACTTGTTTTTTCTACAGCTGCCTCAGTTTCTTGTTTTTTGGGAACTTGTAAAGGCTAACTCTATCATTGTAAGTATTACTACAGTTGGCAGCAACACATCTCTACCATTATTGTGCAGGCTATGCTATTGCTTATTGCAAGTAGGTTCCCCTGCTATGTCATGGCAATACCACGCCCACTACCAGGAGTGCTATATCATTCAGCAAATTGTTGTAAACTTAGGCAATGTTTTTATGCAAATGAGTACAAATTTGCAACTACAATTATTTTAGCAACTATTAACTGCTGGAAATAAGTCAAATTGTGATTATAAATAATTATTGATTTTTTACTGAACTTACCCTTTAAACTATAAAAGGATGATCTTCAAGCATGATAATCATCAAACACTACAAGTACAATAAATGACTGAATAATCCGCTACATGAACAATATGGTATACTATACATGTATATGTATATGCGTGACATACCTTAAGTTACATATTACAAACCACAAACAAAATACAGGTGCTCAGAAAGAGGACCATCCCCTTCACCTTATAGTCTTATTCCAAGTCAGATCTGACTCTTTTAACACCAAAAGTAAGCACTTTTATAAAATATGAATGTGACATACTAAATAGTAATGATAATGGCAGCATGTACAATATGTTGAACATAAAAATTAAAAAAAACAAGATGAAGTAGGATTCTAGAGCAAATTTGTAAAAAATTAACAGAAACAAGGACAAGTAGGATTTTGAATGACCAATGAAAATATGAAATGAAAATCCTACTCTCGTGACGCAAATTCTACTCTAAATTGTACTTTTAATATTATTATGTAAGAAATTACGGACTACCTTGCAATGTAGAGTAGAATTTGCATCACGAAGGTAGGATTTTCATTTCGTCTTTTCATTGGTCATATCCAACTTGTTGTTCCTGTTAATTTTTTACAAATTTGCTCTAGAATCCTGTTTTTTTTAAATTTTTATGTTCTTATTTGTGTTGCTTTATTTAATAATATTTGTAATATTTTTTCAGATTATGACATCATGGTGTCAATTGCTAGTGTGGTGAATAGTTATGCTAAAGGAATTCTATACTGATCAGTGTTTAGTGAAGTATGATATAATAATAATCTTGACACAAATCCTTGTTCAAGAAGAAATGACAATACCCTTTTTTTCCTTCCAATCCTGTCCTTTTGTTTCTGTTGCAAGTTCATGATCATTGTATAACATGAATTAATATTGTTTGTGTTTTTAAATTACAATTTATTGAACACTCATAATAAAACAATGATATCCAAGACTAAATACCTTCTCTTAGCTGGAACTGGAAGCCTCGAACTTCCACTGAGTATTGCAGTTCGTCCAAGCAGAGCTAGATAAAACAATTGCTTCCTTTTCCCAGTTCTGAGAACTGAGCATGTGCAGCCACACCCACATTGTGGAGCACATGCATGCTTCTTTAATTAACAAAATGGCGGAATGAGGTATGCTGGGCTGGTGGTGATGGAGAGGGGGCAACTTTTTCTTATTGTTAGAGTTATTTAAAAAGTTCTGGACCTGCGCATAGATAGTTGGAGTAGAATGGTTTAAGAATTAGCCTTGTAGCATTGTTCGAACACCACGATACTCCTGCTTAACTGATTGACAGAAGATGATGATGAAGATGAAAAAAGGTGGCTGAACAAAACTGCCGGTTCGCCGATTTTTGACTTTCCATTTAGACAAGGTTTAGAGCCACGCTAGTTGTACCAATGGAGTCCTCTGGTGAAGATAAGATCCTCTATAAAGTTTGGTAAGCACAGGAGCTCGAATTCCCAGTATAGCAAGGCTGCAAAAGTCATGGCAGCCATATTGTTTTGTGGTAAATCCTACATAGAAACGCTACCGCGTTACTAATATCTCATTGAATATTATACATGTATGTATATGTATGTCAACGTATTTTAGACATAATATTGCTTACTATAATAATGCTATCCTCAATTAAGGTACTTTCATAACCTACTTAGTATGAAGAAACATCATGTGCATGAATAATTTCCAATGTGCAAACAATTGTTTTGTGTTAATCTGAATATGCACATATTAATACCACAAACAGCAATAAAAAATGCGCAACATCAGCTAGTAAGCATTTAATATAAGCACAGCATTGATGGCAGCATCATTTAAATTGGCAACATCAACTAGCAAGTATAATAATGTGCACAACCTTGATGGCTGCATTATGCGCAACATCAGCCGGCAAACATTGTTATATATGTAATACACATGGCTTTGATGGCAGCATTAACATGTATGATATCATTATTATATGAACCAAATCAATGGTTGAATTGTACATAATAAGTTTTAATGTTACTCTAAAGTTTTTCTTGCCCATCAAAGTTTGTCAGCACTGCCCTAGATCCATTAAGCACCTAATATTTGTAATTAACATGTACTACGTCCCACAAACAAGATTGGGATTTGATAATGACAGCTTTATTCTTTCCTAACCCTCTCTTCTACATAAATGATTGGCACACAATTTGAAACAATGCTAAACTCAAATGAACATTAACCCTTTAAGGACCATTGACGCATTTATTCGTCATAGATTAATTGTGTTGACAGGACAATTGACCCAAAGATGCGTAGCCATAGGAAAGCTTCTCTTGTTGCTGGTGTAGGTATCTGTATTGCTTATCATATATATAACATTCTTGTGAAACTGACTATCAAAGCTGAGCTACTGAATTAATTTGGTACTAGCAGTAACTACACCCATTTTAATTATGGTCATTTAAGAGTTAAACCTCATTCACACCCTATCCTTGTCCATTGTAGAAACAAGTTATCATTATTTACTGATATACATTGACTTATCTCACTTCCTGCATGCAGTTTCATCACGTCATACTGAGCAATATTTGGATGGGTGGATAATGTTTTCACACACACATTATTTACATTGCACATGCAGTGAAGTACAAGTCACATTATTAAACAACCGATGTTCTTAAGATGATGGACCTCCCATTTACCATGTCCACTTTCTATGAACAGTAAATGCTCAAAAAATATAAACAGACTTAAATGCTTGAAAATGATGAGTACCAACATCCTTCAAATACAAAGCAGGTATTACTATTACAAGGAATGCCATATAACTCCCGGGTTCCATATCTAGCCCAGGCAACAAAAGTAGAAATTATTGAATATGAATATTTGTACCAAAGGAAGCCATAAAATGAAAGTGCCGCGCAGTGGTGTATATATGATACACCAGTGAAATTTGGGTGTATGAGAGATAAACCTGAGACACCAAGGTGTATCAGCTTTATCCCTCATACACCATGCATGCCCCCATAAGATTCTCTTCCTTCAAAACCTTTAAATCAAGCTGAGCTTATGAGCCAGACTTTTGTGTAAGGCTATTGTGGGTCTCAGATTGGGTAACGTATGATGTCAACTTCCTGCCAGAGCAATGAGTATCATTAAGAATTGTCCTTGTGGAACTGTTCCTTTGTATCCCACTCTTGACAACATGTAAAGTTCAGATCCAAAACCATAAAACATTAATAATCAATAATATAATAATCACGTGTAATATGTTAATTGTGTGGCTGTGTAATAAATGAGTGTGTGTATGCATAATAATAGTAATATGCATGTTTGTTATTATGTATTATGTTACAGGGGCTGTACTTTGCCAAGAACATGAGGGTCAAGAACATGCTATTGCATATTACAGTCGTCAACTGATGAAAGCAGAATGTCATCATTCAACAACAGAGAGGGAAGCATTAAGTGTAATTTCAGCTATTACGAATTTCTACCCTTATTTATCTGGAAGAACATTTACCCTCATTACAGATCACAATCCTCACCACTTTGACAAAACTTCGAGATTGGGGTTGTCATCTCCCTCATTTGATTTTATTTTTACTGCTGTTTGATTTTACAATGGTATACAAAACAGGTAGCCTCAACACTGATGCAAATGCTCTTTCCCGAGTCCCAGTGTTCACTCCATTTTCCATTCTGAGGAAATGGTCAGTAAACAGGGAGAGGATGGTGAACTTAGAGACACCATTCAAGCACTACAACAAGGGAATATGCCACCTACCCCATACCAACAGCAAGCAAACGGTCTCCTTGTAAAAGACCATATATTAAATCGTAAGATATGTTTGAAACTGAGTGATGGCATTACATGTCAGGTGGTGCTTCCTCAATCTTTTCGTCATCAAGTAATTGATGCATTACATAGCATGTTTGGTCATTTGCGAATCCATAATACCCAATAATGGATTTAAGAGCGTGTCTACGGGCCAAAATATATGAAAGATATTCAAGCAGCTGTGACAAATGTCGAAAGATTAATTCACCACCCACTGCTCCAGCTCCACTAGTCCCTATTGTTGCTAGTTCATCATTTGACAAGGTAACTTGGGACATTTTGGGTCCTCTGCCTGAAACAAAAGGTCAAAATATATCCTAGTACTGACAGATCTGTTCACCGAGTTGAAGACTTTCCCCTTAAGGAGACATCAGCAAAAACTCTGGCTGCTGTAATGTATAATCAGTTTATCTGTCGTTTTGGTGTCCCTAAATATATTCATAGTGATTAGGGACAAATTTATGTTGCAAAGTGCTGCGGTCTCTTTCTGGGCTTCTAGGCATTCAAAGAACTAACACAACTGCATACCACCCTCAAGGAAACAGCCAAACAGAGCGCTTCAACAGAACACTTGAGAGTATCATAGCCAAAATGACTGAAGTGAATTCACAGGACTAAGACCTACATATTCCCCATGAACTTTATGCCTATCAAAAAGCTATTCATAAATCTCCTGATTTGTCACCTTTTTAAATTGTATTTGGTCGCTCTGCTACCTGACCAATTGATCTAATGTTACGACGCTCTCCATCAAGTACCATATAGGACCGTTTAGATGTAGCACTGTCTTTCTCACAATCCAAAATCTCTTGTACTTCTTTATTGGCTGTAGCAATACTGGAAGAATGTATTTTCTCAGTAAAGGGTCCGTCTGGGCTCGGCAGAACACTTGCTTTCTTAAAATAGTTAATCAGCACCATTTTAGACTTCACTTCACAGTTATTAATAACTAGTGCGTGGTCGTAGCCACGCTTAATAATGAGAAGAAATTAATTGCAGTCCAATTCATGGAAATAAATTTCGCGAAATTTGTTATTGTGGAAAAAAAACCACAATATGGTAGAAATATTCCTATGACTCACTCAGAATTTATTTGCTCATTGCAGCACATAGTACAGAAGGCATTCACTGAGGTCAGGGGATGGCTTCAGGTTGCAAGAATGAGGCAAAAACAGACATATGACAAGCACAATAGGATGGTAAGTTATGAAGTTGGTGATTGTGTATGGCTATACACACCTACGGTGCAATCTGGTTCAACAAAGAAATTTGCCTCATTTTGGTGAGGTCCCTATACCATGATTGACAAAGTATCAATGGTAAATTATCGTATTCAATTAGTAGGATGCTCTACCCAAGTGGTGGTTTATTTGAATTGTCTGAAACTGTGTTACAGTGATCCCCCAATACATTGGTCAAATCAGTTTCTTCCTCAAAGGCAAAATAGGATACAAGATAAAGGATAGTCAAGAACTGATACCTCTCCAACAATACCTGTCCAATCTGCTACCCCCATTACAACTGGAACTATTACAACAGGTCAGACACACCCATCACCTGTCCAATCTGCTACCCCCATTACAACTGGAACTATTACAACAGGTCAGACACACCCATCACAAAACCGTCGTCCACTGAATCATTATGGAGACTTTATTCCATTTTCGAAGCGAGGACTTTTTTATGTCTTGTGGAGGGATAATTTAACGAGTATCATTATTAGTATGTATTATTATTGTGATTAGCATTACCATTGTACGATTATGACTATTATGTACACTTATTCTTATTGTTAGTCAAAATGAGAGAACTAATTGTAGTTGTTCGATCCTTGTCCATCAGCCATTACTACTGGTAAGAAGTCTAGGCCTTATAAGGGAGTGATTAATGTAAGTTGTATAGCCTACATGTGTAAGTACTTTTACTATTATCTGTATACTGGATGATACTTGTACTACTGACACCACTAGTAAGAAGGCGACAACTAACAAGCGATTGATTAACATAAGTTGTATAGCCCACATGTGTACTGTATAGCCGGTTAATTTTATATAACTTCAAATATTCGTAATGATAGATAAAAATGAAAATTAGACTTATTAATATTAATGAATAATTAATTTTTATAGTTATTATAACCACTTAATAAAATACCACAAGCACACAGACACACACTTCAGCTGCAGCTGCACAGTGCACATTGCACTTCTTCTCTAACTCTCAAGCAAGTTCTCCAGTCAAGACATTAAGTGAGTCAGGAACTGTGAGGCTATCTATTCTCAACTAAAGATGACCTTGGAAAGTTATTTTCAGCGTCAGTTACCCTTGCCAAGTGGTCCACTATCAGCACAAGTGCCATCAGTGGCTATAGCCTCTGCAAACAGAGAAGTAAGAAGACTGATGGCTAACTCAGCTACATCTATTGAGAAGAGAGGAAAAAATAGAAAATATACTCCTGAAGAGCTGAAGTAGGTTGCTATGCAGTGGTTTATGGTATTACAGCTGCAAAAAAGAAATTTTCAGCAAAATTGTGAATTGAAATTAGCTGCAGTACCATACAGGGGATAAGAGATGCTTATAAAAAGGAACTAGCCAATAGAAAGCATGCTAATGAGGCACCATCATCTTCAAGTACCGCTATCACTATATTACCACA